>NW_027364187.1:0-289721 GCF_046119375.1 Phyllobates terribilis
AGCCAGCTCTCATCCTCATTGAGCGTGATAACGGACGCTGCGCTGAACGGCGGCGCATAGGAACGGGCGGTGAAATAAGCGCGCCAAAAAAACTATAAAATTTACGTTTTTTTTCCGTAATTCATCAGATGAGCGTGATAACGGAAGCTGCGCTGAACGGCGGCGCGTACTAAGCGGCGGTGAAATAAGCGCGCCAAAAAATCTATAAAGTGTATGTTTTTTTTCCATAATTCATTAGATGAGCGTGATAACGGAAGCTGTGTTGAATGGCGGCGCGTAGGGACGGGCGGTGAAATAAGCGCGCCAAAAAAACTATAAAGTTTACGTTTTTTTTCCGTAATTCATCAGATGAGCGTGATAACGGACGCTGGGCTGAATGGCGGCGCGTAGGAACGGGCGGTGAAATAAGCGCGCCAAAAAAACTATAAAGTTTACGTTTTTTTTCCGTAATTCATCAGATGAGCGTGATAACGGATGCTGTGTTGAACGGCGGCACGTAGGAACGGGCGGTGAAAAAAGTGCGCCAAAAAACGATAAAGTTTACGTTTTTTTTCTGTAATTTGTCAGATGAGCGTGATAACGGACGCAGCCCTTAACGGCGGCGTCAGAGCGACTTTTTTTTGTTGCAGATTGAATTTTAAGTGCTTTTGGTATCATCAAACCTGTAGCCAGCTCTCATCCTCATTGAGCTATTCCAAGGGTGAGGGCTGGCTAAGGGTCGCCCTGGAGGCACCTGTAGCCAGCTCTCATCCTCATTGAGCTGCTCCAAGGGTGAGGGCTGGCTACGGGTCGCCCTGGAGGCACCTGTAGCCAGCTCTCATCCTCATTGAGCTGCTCCAAGGGTGAGGGCTGGCTAGGGGTCGCCCTGGAGGCACCTGTAGCCAGCTCTCATCCTCATTGAGCTGCTCCAAGGGTGAGGGCTGGCTAGGGGTCGCCCTGGAGGCACCTGTAGCCAGCTCTCATCCTCATTGAGCTGCTCCAAGGGTGAGGGCTGGCTAGGGGTCGCCCTGGAGGCACCTGTAGCCAGCTCTCATCCTCATTGAGCTGCTCCAAGGGTGAGGGCTGGCTAGGGGTCGCCCTGGAGGCACCTGTAGCCAGCTCTCATCCTCATTGAGCTGCTCCAAGGGTGAGGGCTGGCTAGGGGTCGCCCTGGAGGCACCTGTAGCCAGCTCTCATCCTCATTGAGCTGCTCCAAGGGTGAGGGCTGGCTAGGGGTCGCCCTGGAGGCACCTGTAGCCAGCTCTCATCCTCATTGCGCTGCTCCAAGGGTGAGGGCTGGCTAGGGGTCGGTCGCCCTGGAGGCACCTGTAGCCAGCTCTCATCCTCATTGAGCTGCTCCAAGGGTGAGGGCTGGCTAGGGGTCGCCCTGGAGGCACCTGTAGCCAGCTCTCATCCTCATTGAGCTGCTCCAAGGGTGAGGGCTGGCTAGGGGTCGCCCTGGAGGCACCTGTAGCCAGCTCTCATCCTCATTGAGCTGCTCCAAGGGTGAGGGCTGGCTAGGGGTCGCCCTGGAGGCACCTGTAGCCAGCTCTCATCCTCATTGAGCTGCTCCAAGGGTGAGGGCTGGCTACGGGTCGGCCTGGAGGCACCTGTAGCCAGCTCTCATCCTCATTGAGCTGCTCCAAGGGTGAGGGCTGGCTAGGGGTCGCCCTGGAGGCACCTGTAGCCAGCTCTCATCCTCATTGAGCTGCTCCAAGGGTGAGGGCTGGCTAGGGGTCGCCCTGGAGGCACCTGTAGCCAGCTCTCATCCTCATTGAGCTGCTCCAAGGGTGAGGGCTGGCTAGGGGTCGCCCTGGAGGCACCTGTAGTCAGCTCTCATCCTCATTGAGCTATTCCAAGGGTGAGGGCTGGCTACGGGTCGCCCTGGATGTACCTGTAGCCAGCTCTCATCCTCATTGAGCTATTCCAAGGGTGAGGGCTGGCTAGAGGCAGCCGTGGACACACGATAGCCAGCCCTCATGGTGTTTGTGTTATTAAAGAAAAAAAATAAATTTGAGGGCTGGCTAGAGGCAGCCGTGGACACATGATAGCCAGCCCTCATGGTGTTTGTGTTATTAAAGAAAAATAATAAATTTGATGGCTGGCTAGAGGCAGCCGTGGACACACATATATATATATATTTCTGCAGTATCTGTGCATTATGAATCGTGATATGTGTTAAAGGGGCCCACTGAGACTTTCGCCTAGGGCCCACATAAACCTGGAGCCGGCCCTGCCCATGTGTGGTGATTATTGATTCCAGTACTAATAGGAATAGCAGGGGCACTAACAGCATGAATGGGGTGTTTATTTATTTGTATTTTGGATATTGTTTCTTCTGGTGTGTGAATATATGGCACTGACCAGTTTAATGCCCTGTATTTGTGTGGTTTTTGCCTTGGATTCTTACATTTTATTATATTGTCT
The DNA here is from genome assembly GCF_046119375.1 of Phyllobates terribilis. Lineage (NCBI taxonomy): Eukaryota > Metazoa > Chordata > Amphibia > Anura > Dendrobatidae > Phyllobates > Phyllobates terribilis. Next base: position 2,407 of record NW_027364187.1, read on the forward strand.
GCTATAGTATATATTTTGTGCTATAGTGCATTACCTCTAATACTGGTGGCGGATTTGCCAGTCAGTATATTAATGTGCAAAATTGATCACCAGGGACAGCCTAAGTGTATATTTGATCTTTACTTGATCTATTACAATCATGTGTTTTTCTGGGATGGATTTTGGAGTAGGTGGGCTTTCCATTAGTGGGTAATTCCACTATATTAACATTTACTTGTGTTTTCATGAATTGGATTGTGACATTGATTGTATGTATTTATAAAAAATATAATTCATTGTAATTTATTGAAGTATTGTCTAGATTGGGTGATCACTGCACAAGAGCATACCCCTTTTCTTCTTGCCGATGTTTATATATATTTCGTATGCTGCATGTTGATCCCATAGTGATTAGATGGTGCCCTCCATAACTTTGAGTTTGTGACAAAAGTATTCTTGGGGTGATACCTTTATCGACTAACCAGAAAATATATATATATATATGCAAGCTTTCAGAGCATTAGAGGCTTCTTCTTCAGGCAACATTACAAATGAATTCATAAGATAAAAGGCACAGCATTGGAGAGATGTCACAAGAAGACATTTGTTCATGAGGTGTAAGTTGCAAAAGGCCTTGGGAATGTTTAATTATCTGGAGGTGTGAATTGTGTCCATGTAGTGAGTCATAAAGCTATGTTTTATCGTTAGTCCTGTTGTCAGTGAATTGAACATCCTTATCAATTTGAATTCCCAAATGTTTCTTTCTCTGTTGCCCTTGAAGTGACCTTTTAGTATCAAAACTTTTAGATTTTTCATACAGTGTCCCCTTCAGTGTCCAATTCAGACCTTCAGATAATTAAACATTCCCAAGGCCTTTCATTCATACAAAAAAACTAATTTGCTCTCCCTAACATATCAGTAGAAGACATCACAATTTACACCTCATGAAGAAATGTCTTGTTGTAACATCTCAAGTCCTTCTGCAGCCTTATCTCAATTGAATTAACATACAAACCAAAGCTTTTTTTTTTTTTCTTTTTTCAAATGCTTCCTCAGGGTATATGAGAGCCTACAGTAGTCTGTGTATCTGAGTCTATATTCTGGCTTTTGAAGGAGCAACTTGCTAATTCTTACTATTGCTAGAAAATGGACTCTCCTGGAAATCCAGACCTGTTTCTCTGCAAGATATGCCTGAAGCTCTATAAAAACCTGCGCAGGCATCTAAAGACCGTGTGCATGAAAACCCGTCAGGCGGAGATCGACAATGAAATCAAGAATACAAAAAGGAACATGCACAAGGTGGCTGAATCCCTTTCTGTTGTGCCTTATGACAGCCTCGATTTCAAAATCAGCCAATTTACAAGTGCTCAGGACTTCTTCACAGAATTTTTGGAAAGTCGAGGTTGCATCGTGACCGGAAAACCATCTGAAAGGTATGTATATGTTTCTTCATAATATTTCAGGGTTTTCTAGCATTTACCTATTCATTACCTATCCTAATTTTGCACGTAATTTTGTTTTTTACCTATATACATCTTATGCAATATATCTTAGTTGAGTGCTATCAAAATGGCTGAAAGACATGCCAACATAGTGCCAAAAAGTCTACCCCTACCCATCTAAGTAAGCTTCATACTTTATACTTTTATTTTTCTGTTAATCTAGATAGAAAAAAGGCTTGTTTTTTTTCAGTGAGCTAGTGTTACTTTTACCATATATTGTACTATAAAATTGGGAAAAAATTCTATGTGCGCTTAAATTGCAAAACTGTGCAATTGCACTTTTTAACACTGCGTTCACTACATGGAGTGATGCCTCAGCTCAGCTCAGTATAACTTTGCGGATACCAAAAATGTATACTTTTGCTTTTATCTAAGTGCTGGAGAAAATTCTGAATTTTTTAAAAAAAAAAGTTTTGCACTTTGTGGTCATTTTTTCCAACCTATAGCATTATTTTTTGTGATCCATGTGATGACATTTTTTTGTGGCTAGGAGTGATGTATTCAAAGATATCATTTTTAGGTAGACAGTGTTTTGATCACCCAGTATTGAATTTTATTGGCGCATGTGTGTGCATATATATATATATATATAATTTTTTTTTTTTTCTTCAATATAATAAAATATAATAACATAATGTAATTACCTTATAATAATGTAAATATAATATGGCATACTATAATAATATATTAATAATATAATTAATACACTATAAAAATATAAAATTGTATCTAATACAAGATAATATACATATAATATAACAATATAATATATTATATTATATTAAATATAATATAATGCTATATTAAATAATATATTACTAATATAATATGATATAATTAAAATGTATATAATCTAATATTGTAAATATAATATAATGTAGTAATAATAGAATTATAGTATGATATAATTACAATATAATAAGAATATCGTTTATGTGACAGCTGGCTACTGATGGTCCTAGATGTCCCTGTAACTGGCTCTCACTTCTACTCCTAACTCAGATGTCTCAAAGCTCTCCTTTGCTATTGGGTCAAAACTAAGATTGTTGTCACTAGAATGGCCCTACAGGCACCACAATAGTGGTAAAGGGCCTTGACCAACCATCCAAGTCGCCTGCAAAGTTCTATATGTTGATACTCTCAATTATAGAGGAATTAATGCAGATTTTGGGTTTCTTTTTTAGGCCATCCACTGAAGAAGAGGAGCCTATGACACTTCCTCCTGAGGTTGAAGAAGCTAGGTAAGAACTATGCACCAGATTTCTAAAAACATTTGTAACAGCTTTACTATTATTAGTAAAGGAAGCTTATGATGTCAATAATCACCCTAATATATTCTTGCCTCTTTCAGTTCGAATGCCACGATGCCCATGCGGAAAAAACTTGCTGTGGTTGGGTTTCATAAGATGCACAGCTTAAGTTCCTCAATTTTACTGGCTTTTAAAAACTATTTAAAGGGAAAATGTACCGAATCGACCATAACACCGATGGTAAGTGTAATTTTATCATTTTGCGTGTGTTTGAGGAATCCTTACAGATGTGAACCCTGATGCATGATCATTTTTTTAAATTTTAGATACGAATCGTTTCTCGCTTTCTTTATTATGTAAACCCGGAAGACATCTCTGCTGACTTTTTAAAGAACTTGAAGGCCACTAGAGAATATTTTATTTCCTTGGAAAGCTTAAAGACCAATGAAGAAACAATAAAAAAGCATATTAGTCACCTGCGGAGATTTGTAACTTTTGTATGCTCAAAGGACTACCCCTATCTCCTTGACGAAGAAGCAAAAAATGCAGTTGAGCCCTTTAAGGAGACTTTGAGTGTTGTAGTAAAGAGATTAAACAAGAAGCTTGCAAAAAGGCAGGAAGAGGGGGTAAGTAGCTCAAGTTTATACTACACCTGCAATTTAAATTTTTACTGTCATGGGGATGTAAAATGCCATAAAAACATCATGGGAAAGGTTGATTATTAGAAAGTCTAGATTTATTTATTACTTGTTCTGCCATGCAAGGTTGGAACAAAGTAATATTTAGCTCTTAGAAGCTCAGGCAAATCCCATATTTCCATTTCAATTGAATTCAAAATATTTTAACTTGCTAAAATGAGTTCATAATCACAAATGCGCTGAGGTTACATCTTCTGGCTCCATTATGGGATCGGTAAAATGGAACCCCTAGATAAAAGATTTGTCGAATGATGGAAACAAAGAATGCTAAATGTATCTAATGGGCTAACATGCAAAAAAAATAAATAAAAAGAATGAACCTGTAACATAACTCATTTTATCATCCACAGATTGGAATCCACGCCTGTGACTATGGCTGATTGCTGCAAAATTTTGAAAGTGGCAAAGCCTCACGTGACTGATATTTTTACACAGGCAGAAATTAGTAAGATGTTGAGTGATAAGGAGAAGACCCTAGCATGTTATTATCTTCAGGCTGTTATTATCTATAAGCATCTACGTAAGCCATCTGAGGCAAAAAATCTAATGGTAGGTTTAATTTAATTAACCAACTTAGCATATTGCTGACAGATGCTGCTTTACCATATCTTATGTATTTTCAATGTTTTTCTCTTAGTTAAAAGACTGGCTTGAAAGGGAGAAGTTAGATGTTGATGGACAGACCTTAACAGTGATAAAGACAAAAAAAAATCTTTTGATACTGCAGGAGGAGGATGAGAGGGTAAAATGTTAAAAACATAACTCCTATAAAGCTGTGCTGTAGGTTCTTCAAGGTTTTGCCATTTGCAATCGCATCTTTAACACAGAGTTTCACTTTGACAGAATTTCAATACATATTTCGAAAAGATTAGGACAACTAATCAACCCAAGGATGCAGATACGGTGCCTACATTCTTTGTGTCCTGCAATGGACAACACATCAAGAATCCCGGCAAAGACATGGAGCGCTTCCATAATAAGTTCGTAAAAAATGAGGCCCTCCTTCTCTGCACTACCAAGCATTTAACAAGACTAACAAATGTTTTATCCACAGGTATCAGCTGCCCGTAAAAATATGGGTGATGGCAATAGACGCATACAAAAAGTGGGCTGAAGAATGTCTTTCACAGGTGGAAAGAGACCAGGCCAATGCGTACGTGCACTTTGTGTCCAGACCCGACATGGTGGATAAATCTCCATTTGCTGCAGGGATGTTAATTGTGGCTACACTGAAGGGAGATGAGCAAGCAGGAACCTCTGTGTAAGAGACCTAACTTTATCCCCACAGGCATTCCCAAAATCCATCTTTTTATTGCATGAGACTTAAGTAATTATGCCTTATTGTATATATGATTTCAACCAAATTCTTGGTTAAGTCGTCTAGTAGGTAACAATGCCTTTATCAGTTTTTCCTAACTTAACTGTTTTTTTTTTAACTTCACAGATGTACATTGCCCAAGAGAAGGAGGATCAGGGGAGAAGAGGACTGTGAGGGACAAGCAGATGAGGAAGAGACAGAAGGCGCTGGGTAGGAGACTGAACAGACACCCTATGATGCCACCACAATTAATTTCTCCACAGTACCATCCACACACAGTATGATGACCCAACTGTGCCTCCCTCCACTACCCTGGTGATGAATGGTGATCCCAGCACAGTATAATCCTCAATTGTGATTCCCATACAGCCCTCCATGCAGTACATGGGGCCTACGTGCAGTATCATGGCCCCTACTATCACTGTACGTCGTATTAATACCCCCACACAGCCTTCCGCACAGTGTGATGGACCCCACGCAGACCTTCACACTGTATATTTGCTGGCATACAATATAGTGGCCCTCAAATAGTCATCCATAAGATATAAAGGCTCCTTCATAGCCATCCACATATTATAATGCCCTCCATAAATCCATTCAAATATTATAATGGCCCCGCATACCTTATGGATGGGAAATGGGCCCTACATAGTAGTTCTCCATATGGTATAATGCACCTCCCATTGCCTTCTATATAGAATAATACTTTCCCATAGTTTTCTGTATATTACAATGCATCACCCATAGTCCTCCATATAACTTATTGTAACCTCCATATAACATATTGCAGCCTTTATGCAATATTATGTAATCTCCATACTACTCAATATATAAAGCAGCCTCTATAGTTCATCATATTGTATAATGTAGGCTCTATAATCCTCCATATAGTATAATGTAGCTTCTTTAATTATCCATATTGCATAATGTAGCCTCTATAATCCTCTGTATAGCATACAGCTTCTATATTCCTTCATATAGCATAATGTAGCATCTGTCATCTTGCATATAGGATAATGTGGCCCTACAGTCCTGTCCTCCATATCATAATGGGGCCCCATAGTTAATGGTTAATATATTTAATTTTGTATTAAGCAAAAAATCATTCTCTAACCAATAATCTATTATACAAATAAATAGCGGCACTTTCCGTAAAGTAATTCTGCCTTTTAGTATATGATGAATTCCAAATTCTTGGTTAAGTAGTCCGGTGAGGAACAACACCATTTTTAGTATATTCTAATTTACCATCTATCCATTAAACTTTACAGAAGTTCCATTGACATCACAGGAGAAGGCGGCGGCAATCGGAGACATTCTGAAGCGGCAGAAATCCATGAGGAAGAGGCAGTCCAGCAGACTGACAATGCTCAAAAAGAGCTCTATTTCAACAGATTAATTGAAAAGTACCCTGTAGGAGTAAACACCCAATTACCATCCCTGTCCACCTGCAGTCAGTACACAGAGCGTTTCGCACACTACTGTCGGGACAAGTGGAGGCGAGACCAATACAATCTACGCGTTTCAAGTGCTGTCGGTAAGTTTTTTTTCTCTTTCTTTAAATTTAAATCTGTCTACTTGATGTTATTGTATTCTTTGGGATGTGATGCCTGAATATTTTTTTTGCTGAATATTTTACAGTATTTTCTCTTTTTTAGATTATTTCAGGCTTTTCCCCAAAGAAGATGATTTAAAGCACTATCTGAATCAACAGCATTGGACGTCCAACCTACCTGTCCTAGTAGATGTCCAACGTGGATGGAAGCCCAAACCAAAAAGAGGGGATACAGAGAACATTGCCAGACTTCAAGAAAAGCTAAAATTGCAAACGTGGACAGGCCTAATGATTGTAAATGAACGAGGCAAAGGTGAAGGACTGTGCACAACTCGTGCTTTTAGTAAAGGAGAAGTCATTTGTGACTATCATGGAGTGCTTAGAGAAGGAGCTGAGGCTTGCAAAATACAGGCAACTCTGAACGAGGATGAATGTTATATGTTTTTTTTCTTCATTGGTGAAAAGCAGTGGTGTATTGATGCCAGGGAGGTTCCGTGCAGTTGTCACCCAGACATGCCTTCCACATTTGGGCGAAAAATGAATCATTCTTATAAAAATTACAACGTCAAACCTGTCCTTAAATTTATAATTGATGGTAACACGCCATCAATACTATTTCTGGCTAATTGCGATATCAAACCAGGGACAGCGCTTTTGTTCGATTATGGAGTGAAACCTAATGACTATGGAGAAGGTTCAGATATCCCATGGCTGACAACGTGACATTTAAGGTACCATTACACTCTTCAATATCGTGTGCGATATTGCACAAGCGTCAGGTGTTTCACATCGCACACACTATCCTTAATTGATCGTACGTGCGCTGTTACATGCTATATCGTAGATAAAGCATGCACAATGTTGCGATGCAGCGCTATTCTGTACCATGCTGCGATTCTGCAAATTCAATGCAAAGTATAGGTGAATCGTATGGTTCCATGCTTCAATGCTGCAGCCTGCACGATGGTTAATTACACGACGATCGTGAGATTTGAGGTCAGGATCTCAAATCAAACAAATAATACTGGATAAATAAATATCCAGTTCTACATGCAGACATGCTATACACATCTACTCCCATTCACACTTAAATGATATCACAGCAGACCTCGGTCATATCAGACCTGCCAACTTATACCACTCTAAGTGCCCAGAAAATGTAATGTTATTATTTATATCAGGCGGAGAGCACCAATCAAACCTAGGGTCACAACAAGGTCCATGAAGACAGGGATGCAGTTGAGGAAAAGGAAACACCCAGGGTAATTGGTCAATATACTCATTCACATTGTCCTTGAACAATAAACATTTCTGTTTTAACATATGTATTCCCCTTCTTTCCTTTAAAGAGATTAAGAAGACGGCAGTGATCAGCTCCCAAGAAAGAATGAGGCGTTTCGGAGACTAAAGTTCCGGTCTTGTTAAAGTTTTTGAATTCATGTTTTATTTGTTTCTTTTCTGTTCTAGGTTGTTCTACAATTCCAGGTGAACGGGGCCCTCGAAGCAATGGGAGAAGATTTTCTTTATTATAAACATTTGTACTGTTTGTACTAGTGTTAAAGGGATTCTGTCACCAGGTTTTAGCCATCTCATCTGAGCGCACCATAATGTGGACACAGAGATCTTTATTCCAGTGATGTATCACTTACTAGGCTGCTCAGTGTAGTTTGCATTAAAACACTGTTAAATCATCTGGAGATTATCATTAGAGCACTACTCCAGTAGTCCAGTCATACTTGGGAGCTGCCAAATCTGCAACAGAGAAAACAGTAATTTTATCAAAATGACAGCAAGGAGCTCAGTAAGTGAAACATTGCTGGATCAGGATTTCTATCTCTACATTATGCTGCTGTCAGATGGGATGTCAAAAACCTGGTGACACAGTCCCTTTAATAACTATTTTAAAGCTAAATATAAATAGTCCTATGGCTATGATGAAACAATTCTGACAACTGTTCAAATGGCACAATCATTTACTACCGTCAGGTTTCTGAGCCGTTTAGTCTAATGCTTTGTCAGTATTACTAGAATCCATAATAATTTAAAGGTCAGGTAGCCATAAAAGTGCTCCTGCCAGTCAGAGCAGTGCAGTCCCTGGAAATCGGGCCTAGGGAAGCAGAATATATTACCATCCCTAACAACGGTAAGCATGACCCCCAGCTGTCCAGCAACCCGACATGTAGAACTGCCTATAAAAATGACCATTTGTCCAGTCAGTGCATCACTCTCTGGTGCCCTTTTACACTGGCACACTGCTTTCTGTCTCTCTCTCTCTTTCTCTCTCCGCAGTGCAATGCTCTCTGGTGCTCTTTCACTCTCTCTCCAGTGCACCACTCTCTGACGTGTTCTCTTTCTCCCTACTGCACCGCTCTCTGGCACTCCTCTGTCTTTATAGTGCACTGCTCTCTTTTGTGCTCTCTCAGTCTCCAGTGCATCACTGGCGCTCGCTTTTGATCTCTCCCCATTGCACCACTCTCTCGCATGCTCTCTCTCTGGTGCTCTCTTTCCGTCCAAAGTGCCTTTTTTTGTCTCTGTGCCTTCACGAGCTTCTCAATCTCTGTCTTTGCCCATCTGTGGCTCTCTATCGGTCTCTGTGCCTCTCTGTCCCTCCCTGTGCTTCTATTTACCTTTTGCATCCCTCTATGTGCCTACCTTTGCCCCTTTGCTCCCTTCTTTGCCTCTATGTGCCTCTTAATGACTCTCTCACGAGCACACCTCTTTCTGTAGGTCAAAGGTAAGAAGCACTACTCAAGTTGCAGCAGAGAAGATGAATTGGTAAGTGTTTAACACTTGTGTATTTTTTAAGAATCTTGTTGGTGTAGGATGCTTCCTGAACATTAAAGTGAATGGTCAGGAAACATCTTTAAGCTACAGGATCCTTGAAAAATATGCAAGTTTTTATGGGATGATTTGTCAGGCTATCAACAATCACACAGGGCCACATGCCCGTCAACAGGGCAATAGCCGACTCCACAAGGCCAATGACCCTTTGCAAAGGGCCAGAGGTCCCTTTCCGCAGGGCCATAGGCATTTCCACAGGGCCATAACCCCCTCCAACTCTCTCCACAGGACCACAGGCTACTACCGGGCCACAGGCTTTTCCACAGTGCCACAAGCCCCATCCAGCTCTCTTCACAGGCAATCATGTTGCACTTTTGCAACAAAAGAGTCAATCTTTGTTGCAGTTCGGCAACATTAGAGTCAACCCTGTTGCAGATCGGACACAAAGCTTGAAAATTTAGATGTTTACTGCAGAGGACTTCATAGGCCCCCATCTTACTCCAGAGCCTTCCACAGGCCCCTCCAGCCCGCTCCACAGGCCACAACTCCCTCCAGCTCGCTTTACATCGCCACATGCCCATCTGCGGGGCAACAGACCCCTATGCAGGGTCACAGGCCTTTCCACAGGGCCGCAACCCCTTCAGCTCTCTCCAAAGGACCACTGGCTCCTTCTGCCGGGCCACAAGCCTTTCCACAGGGCCACAATCCCCTCCAACTCTCTACACAGGACAACAGGCTCTCTTTACAGGGCCATAGCTCCCCTCCACAGGGCCAAATGCACTTTCCACACGGCAAAAATCCCCTCCAGCTCTCTCCACAGAGTCACGGGGTTCGTCTGCAGGGCACAAGCCCCTTCATCAAGGCCAAGGGGCCTTTCTACAGGGCCACTGGCCTTTAAATAGGGCCACAACCCCCTCTGGCACTCTCAACAGGGCCACAGGCTCCTTCTACAGGTGTACAGGCATTTACACAGGGCCACAACCACCTTTACCTCTCTCCACATGGCAACAGGGCCCTTTCACTATGCAATAGGCCTTTCCATAAGGCCACAACCCCCTCTCTCTCTCTCAAAAAGGACAGAGGCTCCCTTTACAAGGAAACAGCCCCCTCCACAAGGCCAAAGGCCTTTTTCAAAGGGCCACAGGTCCCTTCCGCAGGGCCATAGGCCTTTCATCAGGGCCACAGCCTCCTCCACCCCACTTTAATCAGTTAAAAGGACTCATTTGAGTGACCATTGGTCAGCTCGAGTAAAGGAACCTGATATAGTATACTGCACTGTTTAATATTCTTTTTTTTCTTTACACAGGTTGAATGCTGGCAAAGAAATGTCACCTATGCCATGCTCCTTTATACCAGTTTTCTTGATTGACATGTTATTTTTGGAGCCAAATGAGAAAATTGGGAAATAGAAAGCTCCCCCCTCCTTCCAATTAGTGGATCCGGTCAGGTGCTCAGTGGCGGTAGGCCACCGCCTGAAAGCCAAACATGAAAAAAGGAATGCTGGCACCGGTTTCCATATGATGAATTTTACTTTATTCCATGAAGATCAATACATTAAAAAGAAGGCAAATTTACAGGCAATCCGCCCCATCATGTCATTTTTGGTTTAAGCCTAATTTCTTTCAATAACTAAAATGGAATAAATGTGTCACTTTTTTGCCTATACTAATAGTTGTGGGGTATTATGACATCACAATAGAATTAATACTTACCCTTTCCGATGCCTTTTAGGGCTATCCGGTGCAGAACCAAGGCCAAATACCAACCGACAGGACCTTCCTGTGACATCATGGAAGGTCCTGTCGCTCAGCACGTGGCCTTGGCTCTGCACCGGATAGACCGAAAAGGCGCCTGAAAGGGTAAGTATTAATTCTTTATTATTTTTAATACATCTGGATTTATTTAATTTTGATTTCGTACTGTATAGTAATACATTACAAAATGAAATGGGGGCTGGCAGACATGTCACAAAGGGGAGGAGGAACAGGATTCTTCTTCCTCCTCTGTGACATCACTTCTCCTCCGGACCGGGTGGTGTGTGAACACAGCCTCAGGCTGCGTGCCCACAAAGCGATTTACAAGCGTATATGTTGCGTAATTTACGCAGCGGAAACGCTTGTGAAACACTTGGTAATCTGCACCCCATGGTACTCAGTGGCATTCCGCAATGTTAATGCCCATGCTGTAGATTTTTCCGCAGCGTTTCTGCTGCGCTTAAAAATCCTTTCCACAGGGCCACAACACCTTCAGCTCTCTCCACAGGACCACAGGCTCCTACCCGGCCACATGCCTTTCCACAGTGCTACAAGTCCCTCCAGCTCTCTCCACAGGCAATCATGTTGCATGTTGTTTACCGCAAAAGGACTTCATAGGCCCAAATCTTACTTTAGACCCTTCCACAGGCCCCTCAAGCCCGCTCCACATGGCCATTTCCGCAGGCCACAACTCCCTCCAGCTCTCTTTACATCGCCACATGCCCCTCTGCGGGGCCACAGACCCCTATACAGGGTCACAAGCCATTCCACAGGGCCACAATCCCCTCCAACTCTTCTCCACAGGACAACAAGCTCTCTTTACCGGGCCATAGCTCCCCTCCACATGCACTTTCTGCATGGACACAGCCCCCTTTAGCTCTCTCCACAGAGACACAAAGCCCGTCTGCAGGGCACAAGCCCCCTCTTCAAGGCCAAAAGGCCTTTCTACATGGCCATAGTCATTTCCATAGGGCACGAGCCCCTCCAGCTCTCTCCACAGGGCAACGGACCCCTATACAGGGTCACAGGCCTTTCCCCAGGGCCACAACACCTTCAGCTCTCTCCACAGGACCACAGGCTCCTACTGGGCCACAGGCCTTTCCACAGTGCCACAAGCCCCTCCAGCTCTCTCCACAGGCAATCATGTTGCATGTTGTTTACTGCAAAGGACTTCATAGGCCCAAATCTTACTCCATAGCCTTCCACAGGCCTTTCCAGCCCGCTCCACATGGCCTTTTCCTCAGGCCACAACTCCCTCCAGCTCTCTTTACATCGCCACATGCCCCTCTGCGGGGCCACAGACCCCTATACAGGGTCACAGGCCTTTCCACAGGGCTTCAGCTGTCTCCACAGGACCACAGGCTTTTCCACAGCCCACAACTCCTTCCAGCTCTCACCACAGGGCCACAGCCCTTTCCACAAGGCTAAAGGGCCTATCCATAGGGCCACAGACCTTTCCACAGGGCCACAACACCCTCCAGCTCTCTCCACAGGACAAGAAGCTCTCTTTACAGGGCCATAGCTCACCTCCACAGGGCCAAATGCACTTTCCACACGGCCACAACTCCCAACAGCTCACTCCACAGAGTCACAAGGCCCGTCTGCAGGGCACAAGCGCCCTCTTCAAGGCCAAAAGGCCTTTCTACATGGCCATAGTCATTTCCATAGGGCAAGAGCCCCTCCAGCTCTCTCCACAGGGCAACGGACCCCTATACAGGGTCACAGGCCTTTCCCCAGGGCCACAATCCCCTCCAACTCTTCTCCACACGACAACAAGCTCTCTTTACCGGGCCATAGCTCCCCTCCACAGGGCCAAATGCACTTTCTGCATGGCCACAGCCCCCTTTAGCTCTCTCCACAGAGACACAAGGCCCGTCTGCAGGGCACAAGCCCCCTCTTCAAGGCCAAAAGGCCTTTCTACATGGCCATAGTCATTTCCATAGGGCACAAGCCCCTCCAGCTCTCTCCACAGGGCAACGGACCCCTATACAGGGTCACAGGCCTTTCCACAGGGCCACAACACTTTCAGCTCTCTTCACAGGACCACAGGCTCCTACTGGGCCACAGGCCTTTCCACAGTGCCACAAACCCCTCCAGCTCTCTACACAGAGTCATGGGGCCCGTCTGCAGGGCACAAGCCCCTTCATCAAGGCCAAGGGGCCTTTCTACAGGGCCACTGGCCTTTAAATAGTGCCACAGCCTCCTCTGGCTCTCTCAAGAGGGCCACAGGCTCCTTCTACAGGGCAAGGGCCCCCTCCACAAGGCCAAAGGCCCTTTGCAAAGAGCCATAGGTCCATTCCACAGGGCCATAGTCATTTCCATAGGGCCATAACCCCCTCAAGCTCTCTCCACTGAAAAACAGGCTCCTTCTACAGGTTTACAGGCATTTATACAGGGCCACAACCGCCTTCACCTCTCTCCACAGGGCCCTTTCACTGTGTCATAGGCTTTTCCATAAGGCCACAACCCCCTCTGTCTCTCTCAAAAAGGACAGAGGCTCCCTTTACAAGGCCACAGCCCCCTCCACAAGTCCAAAGGCCTTTTTCAAAGGGCCACATGTCCCTTCCACAGAGCCATAGGCATTTCCCCAAGGCAATAACCCCCTCCAGCTCTCTCCACAGGCTCCTTCTACAAGGCTACAACCCTTTTCAGCTCTTTCATCAGGGCCACAGCCTCCTCCACCCCCCTTTAGTCAGTTAAAAGGACTCATTTGAGTGACCTATTGACCATTGGTCAGCTCGAGTAAAGGAACCTGATATAGTATACTGCACTGTTTAATATTCTTTTTTTCTTTACACAGGTTGAATGCTTGCAAAGAAATGTCACCTATGCCATGCTCCTTTATACCAGTTTTCTTGATTGACATGTTATTTTTGGAGCCAAATGAGAAAATTGGGAAATGGAAAGCTCCCCCCTCCTTCCAATCAGTGGATCCGGTCAGGTGCTCAGTGGCGGTAGGCCACCGCCTGAAAGCCAAACATGAAAAAAGGAATGCTGGCACCGGTTTCCATATGATGAATTTTACTTTATTCCATGAAGATCAATACATTAAAAAGAAGGCATTTTTACAGGCAATCCGCCCCATCATGTCATTTTTGGTTTAAGCCTAATTTCTTTCAATAAATAAAATGGAATAAATGTGTCACTTTTTTGCCTCTACTAATAGTTGTGGGGTATTATGACATCACAATAGAATTAATACTTACCCTTTCCGATGCCTTTTAGGGCTATCCGGTGCAGAACCAAGGCCAAATACCAACCGACAGGACCTTCCTGTAACATCATGGAAGGTCCTGTCGCTCAGGACGTGGCCTTGGCTCTGCACCGGATAGACCGAAAAGCGTCTGAAAGGGTAAGTATTAATTCTTTATTATTTTTAATACATCTTGATTTATTTAATTTTGATTTCGTACTGTATAGTAATATATTACAAAATGAAAGGGGGGCTGGCAGACATGTCACAAAGGGGAGGAGGAGCAGGATTCTTCATCCTCCTCTGTGACATCACTTCTCCTCCGGGCCGGAAAAAAGCGTGGTGTGTGAACACAGCCTCAGGCTGCGTGCCCACCTAGCGATTTACAAGCGTATATGTTGCGTAATTTACGCAGCAGAAACGCTTGTGAAACACTTGTTAATCCGCACCACATGGTACTTAGTGGCATTCCGCAATGTTAATGCCCATGCTGCGGATTTTTCCGCAGCGTTTCTGCTGCGCTTAAAAATCCTTTCCACAGGGCCTCAACCCCTTCAGCTGTCTCCACAGGACCACAGGCTTTTCCACAGCCACAACTCCTTCCAGCTCTCACCACACGGCCAAAGCCCCTTCCACAAGGCTAAAGGGCCTATCCATAGGGCCACAGACCTTTCCACAGGGCCACAACACCCTCCAGCTCTCTCCACAGGAAAAGAAGCTCTCTTTACAGGGCCATAGCTCACCTCCACAGGGCCAAATGCACTTTCCACACGGCCACAACTCCCAACAGCTCTCTCCACAGAGTCACAGGGCCCGTCTGCAGGGCACAAGCCCCCTCTTCAAGGCCAAAAGGCCTTTCTACATGGCCATAGTCATTTCCATAGGGCACGAGCCCCTCCAGCTCTCTCCACAGGGCAACGGACCCCTATACAGGGTCACAGGCCTTTCCACAGGGCCACAACACCTTCAGCTCTCTCCACAGGACCACAGGCTCCTACTGGGCCACAGGCCTTTCCACAGTGCCACAAGCCCCTCCAGCTCTCTCCACAGGCAATCATGTTGCATGTTGTTTACTGCAAAGGACTTCATAGGCTCAAATCTTACTCCAGAGCCTTCCACAGGCCCCTCCAGCCCGCTCCACATGGCCTTTTTCGTCAGGCCACAACTCCCTCCAGATCTCTTTACATCGCCACATGCCCCTCTGCGGGGCCACAGACCCCTATACAGGGTCACAGGCCTTTCCACAGGGCCTCAACCCCTTCAGCTCTCTCCACAGGACCACTGGCTCCTTCTGCCGGGCCACAAGCATTTCCACAGGGCCACAATCCCCTCCAACTCTTCACCACAGGACAACAAGCTCTCTTTACAGAGCCATAGCTCCCCTCCACAGGGCCAAATGCACTTTCTGCACGGCCACAGCCCCCTTTAGCTCTCTCCACAGAGACACAGGGCCCGTCTGCAGGACACAAGCCCCCTCTTCAAGGCCAAAGGGCCTTTCTACATGGCCATAGTCATTTCCATAGGGCACAAGCCCCTCCAGCTCTCTCCACAGGGCAACGGACCCCTATACAGGGTCACAGGCCTTTCCACAGGGCCAAACACCTTCAGCTCTCTCCACAGGACCACAGGCTACTACCGGGCCACAGGTCTTTCCTCAGTGCCACAAGCACCATCCAGCTCTCTCCACAGGCAATCATGTTGCACTTTTGCAACAAGAGTCAATTTTTGTTGCAGTTCGGAAACATTGGAGTCAACCCTGTTGCAAATCGGACACGAAGCTTGAAAATTTAGATGTTTACTGCAAAGGACTTCATAGGCCCCCATCTTACTCCAGAGCCTTCCACAGGCCCCTCCAGCACGCTCCACATGGCCTTTTCCACAGGCCACAACTCCATCCAGCTGTCTTTACATCGCCACATTCCCCTCTGCGGGGCAACAGACCCCTATACAGGGTCACAGGCCTCTCCACAGGGCCTCAACCCTTTCAGCTCTCTCCACAGGACCACTGGCTCCTTCTGCCGGGCCACAAGCCTTTCCACAGGGCCACAATCCCCTCCAATTCCACAGGACAACAGGCTCTCTTTACAGGGCCATAGCTCCCCTCCACAGGGCCAAATGCACTTTCCACATGGCCACAACCCCCTCCAGCTCTCTACACAGAGTCATGGGGCCCGTCTGCAGGGCACAAGCCCCTTCATCAAGGCCAAGGGGCCTTTCTACAGGGCCACTGGCCTTTAAATAGTGCCACAACCTCCTCTGGCTCTCTCAAGAGGGCCACAGGCTCCTTCTACAGGGCAAGGGCCCCCTCCACAAGGCCAAAGGCCCTTTGCAAAGGGCCATAGGTCCATTCCACAGGGTCATAGTCATTTCCATAGGGCCATAACCCCCCTCAAGCTCTCTCCACAGAACCGCAGGCTCTTTCTACAGGTTTACAGGCATATACACAGGGCCACATCCGCCTTCACCTCTCTCCACAAGGCGACAGGGCCCTTTCACTGTGTCATAGGCCTTTCCATAAGGCCACAACCCCCTCTGTCTCTCTTAAAAAGGACAGAGGCTCCCTTTACAAGGCAACAGCCCCCTCCACAAGGCCAAAGGCCTTTTTCAAAGGGCCACAGGTCCCTTTCGCAGGGCCATAGGCATTTCCCCAAGGCAATAACCCCCTCCAGCTCTCTCCACAGGACCACAGGCTCCTTCTACAAGACTACAACCCCTTTGAGCTCTTTCATCAGGGCCACAGCCTCCTCCGCCCCCTTTTAATCAGTTAAAAGGGCTCAATTGAGTGACCACAACACCTTCAGCTCTCTCCACAGGACCACAGGCTCCTACTGAGCCACAGGACTTTCCACAGTGCCACAAGCCCCTCTAGCTCTCTCCACAGGCAATCATGTTGCATGTTTTTTAGTGCAAAGGACTTCATAGGCCCAAATCTTACTCCAGAGCCTTCCACAGGCCCCTCCAGCCGGCTCCACATGGCCTTTTCCTCAGGCCACAACTCCCTCCAGCTCTCTTTACATCGCCACATGCCCCTCTGCGGGGCTACAGACCCCTATACAGGGTCACAGGCCTTTCCACAGGGCCTCAACCCCTTCAGCTCTCTCCACAGGACCACAGGCTTTTCCACAGCCCACAACTCCTTCCAGCTCTCACCACAGGGCCACAGCCCCTTCCACAAGGCTAAAGGGCCTATCCATAGGGCCACAGACCTTTCCACAGGGCCACAACACGCTCCAGCTCTCTCCACAGGACAAGAAGCTCTCTTTACAGGGCCATAGCTCACCTCCACAGGGCCAAATTCACTTTCCACACGGCCACAACTCCCAACAGCCCTCTCCACAGAGTCACAGGGCCCGTCTGCAGGGCACAAGCCCCTCTTCAAGGCCAAAAGGCCTTTCTACATGGCCATAGTCATTCTCATAGGGCACGAGCACCTCCAGCTCTCTCCACAGGGCAACGGACCCCTGTACAGGGTCACAGTCCTTTCCACAGGGCCACAACAGCTTCAGCTCTCTCCACAGGCAATCATGTTGCATGTTGTTTACTGCAGAGGACTTCATAGGCCCAAACCTTACTCCAGAGCCTTCCACAGGCCCCTCCAGCCCGCTCCACATTGCCTTTTCCTCAGGCCACAACTCCCTCCAGCTCTCTTTACATCGCCACATGCCCCTCTGTGGGGCCACAGACCCCTATACAGGGTCACATGCCTTTCCACAGGGCCTCAACCCCTTCAGCTCTCTCCACAGGACCACTGCCTCCTTCTGCCGGGCTACAAGCCTTTCAACAGGGCCACAATCCCCTCCAACTCTTCTCCACAGGACAACAAGCTCTCTTTACAGGGCCATAGCTCCCCTCCACAGGGCCAAATGCACTTTCTGCATGGCCACAGCCCCCTTTAGCTCTCTCCACAGAGACACAAGGCCCGTCTGCAGGGCACAAGCCCCCTCTTCAAGGCCAAAAGGCCTTTCTACATGGCCATAGTCATTTCCATAGGGCACAAGCCCCTCCAGCTCTCTCCACAGGGCAACGGACCCCTATACAGGGTCACAGGTCTTTCCACAGGGCCACAACACTTTCAGCTCTCTCCACAGGACCACAGGCTCCTACTGGGCCACAGGCCTTTCCACAGTGCCACAAGCCCCTCCAGCTCTCTCCACAGGCAATCATGTTGCATGTTGTTTACTGCAAAGGACTTCATAGGCCCAAATCTTACTCCAGAGCCTTCCACAGGCCTTTCCAGCCCACTCCACATGGCCTTTTCCTCATCCCACAACTCCCTCCAGCTCTCTTTACATCGCCACATGCGCCTCTGCGGGGCCACAGTCCCCTTTACAGAGTCACAGGCCTTTCCACAGGGCCTCAACCCCTTCAGCTGTCTCCACAGGACCACAGGCTTTTCCACAGCCCACAACTCCTTCCACCTCTCACCACAGGGCCACAGCCCCTTCCACAAGGCCAAAGGGCCTATCCATAGGGCCACAAACCTTTCCACATGGCCACAACATCCTCCAGCTCTCTCCACAGGACAAGAAGCTCTCTTTACAGGGCCATAGCTCACCTCCACAGTGCCAAATGCACTTTCCACACGGCCACAATTCCCAACAGCCCTCTCCACAGAGTCACAGGGCCCGTCTGCAGGGCACAAGCCCCCTCTTCAAAGCCAAAAGGCCTTTCTGCATGGCCATAGTCATTTCCATAGGGCACGAGCCCTTCAAGCTCTCTCCACAGGGCAACGGACCGCTATACAGGGTCACAGGCCTTTCCACAGGGCGACAACACCTTCAGCTCTCTCCACAGGACCACAGGCTCCTACCCGGCGACAGGCTTTTCCACAGTGCTACAAGTCCCTCTAGCTCTCTCCACAGGCAATCATGTTGCATGTTGTTTACCGAAAAAAGGACTTCATAGGCCCAAATCTTACTTCAGACCCTTCCACAGGCCCCTCCAGCCCGCTCCACATGGCCTTTTCCGCAGGCCACAACTCCCTCCAGCTCTCTTTACATCGCCACATGCCCCTCTGCGGGGCCACAGACCCCTATACAGGGTCACAGGCCTTTCCACAGGGCCTCAACCCCTTCAGCTCTCTCCACAGGACCACTGGCTCCTTCTGCCGGGCCACAAGCATTTCCACAGGGCCACAATCCCCTCCAACTCTTCTCCACAGGACAACAAGCTCTCTTTACAGAGCCATAGCTCCCCTCCACAGGGCCAAATGCACTTTCTGCACGGCTACAGCCCCCTTTAGCTCTCTCCACAGAGACACAGGGCCCTTCTGCAGGACACAAGCCCCCTCTTCAAGGCCAAAGGGCCTTTCTACTTGGCCATAGTCATTTCCATAGGGCACAAGCCCCTCCAGCTCTCTCCACAGGGCAACGGACCCCTATACAGGGTCACAGGCCTTTCCACAGGGCCACAACACCTTCAGCTCTCTCCACAGGACCACAGGCTACTACCGGGCCACAGGTCTTTCCACAGTGCCACAAGCACCATCCAGCTCTCTCCACAGGCAATCATGTTGCACTTTTGCAACAAGAGTCAATTTTTGTTGCGGTTCGGCAACATTGGAGTCAACCCTGTTGCAAATCGGACACGAAGCTTGAAAATTTAGATGTTTACTGCAAAGGACTTCATAGGCCCCCATCTTACTCCAGAGCCTTCCACAGGCCCCTCCAGCACGCTCCACATGGCCTTTTCCACAGGCCACAACTCCATCCAGCTCTCTTTACATCGCCACATGCCCCTCTGCGGGGCAACAGACCCCTATACAGGGTCACAGGCCTCTCCACAGGGCCTCAACCCCTTCAGCTCTCTCCACAGGACCACTGGCTCCTTCTGCCGGCCACAAGCCTTTCCACAGGGCCACAATCCCCTCCAATTCCACAGGACAACAGGCTCGCTTTACAGGGCCATAGCTCCCCTCCACAGGGCCAAATGCACTTTCCACATGGCCACAACCCCCTCCAGCTCTCTACACAGAGTCATGGGGCCCGTCTGCAGGGCACAAGCCCCTTCATCAAGGCCAAGGGGCCTTTCTACAGGGCCACTGGCCTTTAAATAGTGCCACAACCTCCTCTGGCTCTCTCAAGAGGGCCACAGGCTCCTTCTACAGGGCAAGGGCCCCCTCCACAAGGCCAAAGGCCCTTTGCAAAGAGCCATAGGTCCATTCCACAGGACCATAGTCATTTCCATAGGGCCATAACCCCCCTCAAGCTCTCTCCACAGAACCACAGGCTCCTTCTACAGGTTTACAGGCATTTTACACAGGGCCACAACCGCCTTCACCTCTCTCCACAGGGCCCTTTCACTGTGTCATAGGCCTTTCCATAAGGCCACAACCCCCTCTGTCTCTCTTAAAAAGGACAGAGGCTCCCTTTACAAGGCAACAGCCCCCTCCAAAAGGCCAAAGGCCTTTTTCAAGGGGTCATAGGTCCCCTCCGCAGGGCCATAGGCATTTCACCAAGGCAATAACCCCCTCCAGCTCTCTCCAGAGGACCACAGGCTCCTTGTACAAGGCTACAACCCCTTTCAGCTCTTTCATCAGGGCCACAGCCCACTCCACCCCCCTTTAATCAGTTAAAAGGGCTCATTTGTGTGACCACAACACCTTCAGCTCTCTCCACAGGACCACAGGCTCCTACCCGGCCACAGGCCTTTCCACAGTGCTACAAGTCCCTCCAGCTCTCTCCACAGGCAATCATGTTGCATGTTGTTTACCGCAAAAGGACTTCATAGGCCCAAATCTTACTTTAGACCCTTCCACAGGCCCCTCCAGCCCGCTCCACATGGCCTTTTCCGCAGGCCACAACTCCCTCCAGCTCTCTTTACATCGCCACATGCCCCTCTGCGGGGCCACAGACCCCTATACAGGGTCACAGGCCATTCCACAGGGCCACAATCCCCTTCAACTCTTCTCCACAGGACAACAAGCTCTCTTTACCTGGCCATAGCTCCCCTCCACAGGGCCAAATGCACTTTCTGCGCGGCCACAGCCCCCTTTAGCTCTCTCCACAGAGACACAAGGTCCGTCTGCAGGGCACAAGCCCCCTCTTCAAGGCCAAAAGGCCTTTCTACATGGCCATAGTCATTTCCATAGGGCACGAGCCCCTCCAGCTCTCTCCACAGGGCAACGGACCCCTATACAGGGTCATAGGCCTTTCCACAGGGCCACAAGCCCCTCCAGCTCTCTCCACAGGCAATCATGTTGCATGTTGTTTACTGCAAAGGACTTCATAGGCCCAAATCTTACTCCAGAGCCTTCCACAGGCCTCTCCAGCCCGCTCCACATGGCCTTTTCCTCAGGCCACAACTCCGTCCAGCTCTCTTTACATCGCCACATGCCCCTCTGCGGGGCCACAGACCCCTATACAGGGTCACAGGCCTTTCCACAGGGCCTCAACCCCTTCAGCTGTCTCCACAGGACCACAGGCTTTTCCACAGCCCACAACTCTTTCCAGCTCTCACCACAGGGCCACAGCCCCTTCCACAAGGCTAAAGTGCCTATCCATAGGGCCACAGACCTTTCCACAGGGCCACAACACCCTCCAGCTCTCTCCACAGGACAAGAAGCTCTCTTTACAGGGCCATAGCTCACCTCCACAGGGCCAAATGCACTTTCCACACGGCCACAACTCCCAACAGCTCTCTCCACAGAGTCACAGGGCCCGTCTGCAGGGCACAAGCGCCCTCTTCAAGGCCAAAAGGCCTTTCTACATGGCTATAGTCATTTCCATAGGGCACGAGCCCCTCCAGCTCTCTCCATAGGGCAACGGACCCCTATACAGGGTCAGAGGCCTTTCCACAGGGCCACAACACCTTCAGCTCTCTCCACAGGACCACAGGCTCCTACTGGGCCACAGGCCTTTCCAAAGTGCCACAAGCCCCTCCAGCTCTCTCCACAGGCAATCATGTTGCATGTTGTTTACTGCAAAGGACTTCAAAGGCTCAAATCTTACTCCAGAGCCTTCCACAGGCCTCCAGCCCGCTCCACATGGCCTTTTCCTCAGGCCACAACTCCCTCCAGCTCTCTTTACATCGCCACATGCCCCTCTGCGGGGCCACAGACCCCTATACAGGGTCACAGGCCTTTCCACAGGGCCTCAACCCCTTCAGCTCTCTCCACAGGACCACAGGCTTTTCCACAGCCCACAACTCCTTCCAGCTCTCACCACAGGGCCACAGCCCTTTCCACAAGGCTAAAGGGCCTATCCATAGGCCACAGACCTTTCCACAGGGCCACAACACCCTCCAGCTCTCTCCACAGGACAAGAAGCTCTCTTTACAGGGCCATAGCTCACCTCCACAGGGCCAAATGCACTTTCCACACGGCCACAACTCCCAACAGCTCTCTCCACAGAGTCACAGGGCCCGTCTGCAGGGCACAAGCCCCCTCTTCAAGGCCAAAAGGCCTTTCTACATGGCCATAGTCATTTCCATAGGGCACGAGCCCCTCCAGCTCTCTCCACAGGGCAACAGACCCCTATACAGGATCACAGGCCTTTCCACAGGGCCACAACACCATCAGCTCTCTCCACAGGACCACAGGCTCCTACTGGGCCACAGGCCTTTCCACAGTGCCACAAGCCCCTCCAGCTCTCTCCGCAGGCAATCATGTTGCATGTTGTTTACTGCAAAGGACTTCATAGGCTCAAATCTTACTCCAGAGCCTTACACAGGCCTCTCCAGCCCGCTCCACATGGCCTTTTCCTCAGGCCACAACTCCCTCCAGCTCTCTTTACATCGCCACATGCCCCTCTGCGGGGCCACAGACCCCTATACAGGGTCACAGGCCTTTCCACAGGGCCTCAACCCCTTCAGCTGTCTCCACAGGACCACAGGCTTTTCCACAGGGCCACAACTCCTTCCAGCTCTCACCACAGGGCCACAGCCCTTTCCACAAGGCTTAAGGGCCTATCCATGGAGCCACAGACCTTTCCACAGAGCCACAACACCTTCCAGCTCTCTCCACAGGACAAGAAGCTCTCTTTACCGGGCCATAGCTCACCTCCACAAGGCCAAATGCACTTTCCACACGGTCACAACTCCCAACAGCTCTCTCCACAGAGTCACAGGGCATGTCTGCAGGGCACAAGCCCCCTCTTCAAGGCCAAAAGGCCTTTCTACATGGCCATAGTCATTTCCATAGGGCACGAGCCCCTCCAGCTCTCTCCACAGGGCAACAGACCCCTATACAGGGTCACAGGCCTTTCCAAAGGGCCACAACACCTTCAGCTCTCTCCACAGGACCACAGGCTCCTACTGGGCCACAGGCCTTTCCACAGTGCCACAAGCCCCTCCAGCTCTCTCCACAGGCAATCATGTTGCATGTTGTTTACTGAAAAGGACTTCATAGGCCCAAATCTTACTCCAGAGCCTTCCACAGGCCTCTCCAGCCCGCTCCACATGGCCTTTACCTCAGGCCACAACTCCCTCCAGCTCTCTTTACATCGCCACATGCCCCTCTGCGGGGCCACAGACCCCTATACAGGGTCACAGGCCTTTCCACAGGGCCTCAACCCCTTCAGCTGTCTCCACAGGACCACAGGCTTTTCCACAGCCCACAACTCCTTCCAGCTCTCACCACAGGGCCACAGCCCTTTCCACAAGGCTAAAGGGCCTATCCATAGGGCCACAGACCTTTCCACAGGGCCACAACACCCTCCAGCTCTCTCCACAGGACAAGAAGCTCTCTTTACAGGGCCATAGCTCACCTCCACAGGGCCAAATGCACTTTCCACACGGCCACAACTCCCAACAGCTCTCTCCACAGAGTCACAGGGCACGTCTGCAGGGCACAAGCCCCCTCTTCAAGGCCAAAAGGCCTTTCTACATGGCCATAGTAATTTCCATAGGGCACGAGCCCCTCCAGCTCTCTCCACAGGGCAACGGACCCCTATACAGGGTCACAGGCCTTTCCACAGGGCCTCAACCCGTTCAGCTGTCTCCACAGGACCACAGGCTTTTCCACAGCCCACAACTCCTTCCAGCTCTCACCACAGGGCCACAGCCCTTTCCACAAGGCTAAAGGGCCTATCCATAGGGCCTCAGGCCTTTCCACAGTGCCACAAGCCCCTCCAGCTCTCTCCACAGACAATCATGTTGCATGTTGTTTACTGCAAAGGACTTCATAGGCCCAAATCTTACTCCAGAGCCTTCCACAGGCCTCTCCAGCCCGCTCCACATGGCCTTTTCCTCAGGCCACAACTCCCTCCAGCTCTCTTTACATCGCCACATGCCCCTCTGCGGGGCCACAGACCCCTATACAGGGTCACAGGCCTTTCCACAGGGCCTCAACCCCTTCAGCTCTCTCCACAGCACCATTGCCTACTTCTGCCGGGCCACAAGCCTTTCCACAGAGCCACAATCCCCTCCAACTCTTCTCCACAGGACAACAAGCTCTCTTTACAGGGCCATAGCTCCCCTCCACAGGGCCAAATGCACTTTCTGCACGGCCACAGCCCCCTTTAGCTCTCTCCACAAAGACACAAGGCCCGTATGCAGGGCACAAGCCCCCTCTTCAAGGCCAAAAGGCCTTTCTACATGGCCATAGTCATTTCCATAGGGCACGAGCACCTCCAGCTCTCTCCACAGGGCAACGGACCCCTATACAGGGTCACAGGCCTTTCCACAGGGCCACAACACCTTCAGCTCTCTCCACTGGACCACAGGCTCCTACCCGGCCACACGCCTTTCCACAGTGCTACAAGTCCCTCCAGCTCTCTCCACAGGCAATCATGTTGCATGTTGTTTGCCGCAAAAAGACTTCATAGGCCCAAATCTTACTTCAGACCCTTCCACAGGCCCCACCAGCCCGCTCTACATGGCCTTTTCCGCAGGCCACAACTCCCTCCTGCTCTCTTTACATCGCTACATGCCCCTCTGCGGGGCCACAGACCCCTATACAGGGTCACAGGCCTTTCCACAGGGCCTCAACCCCTTCAGCTCTCTCCACAGTACCACTGGCTCATTCTGCCGAGCCACAAGCATTTCCACAGGGCCACAATCCCCTCAAACTCTTCTCCACAGGACAACAAGCTAACTTTACTGGGCCATAGCTCCCTTCCTCATAGCCAGCCCTCATGGTGTTTGTGTTATTAAAGAAAAAAAAAATTTGAGGGCTGGCTAGAGGCAGCCGTGGACACACGATAGCCAGCCCTCATGGTGTTTGTGTTATTAAAGAAAAAAAAAATTGAGGGCTGGCTAGAGGCAGCCGTGGACACATGATAGCCAGCCCTCATGGTGTTTGTGTTATTTAAGAAAAAAAAAATTTGAGGGCTGGCTAGAGGCAGCCGTGGACACATGATAGCCAGCCCTCATGGTGTTTGTGTTATTAAAGAAAAAATAATAATTTTAGGGCTGGCTAGAGGCAGCCGTGGACACATGATAGCCAGCCCTCATGGTGTTTGTGTCATAAAAGAAAAAATAATAATTTGAGGGCTGGCTAGAGGCAGCCGTGGACACACGATAGCCAGCTCTCATGGTGTTTGTGTCATAAAAGAAAAAATAATAATTTGAGGGCTGGCTAGAGGCAGCCGTGGACACACGATAGCCAGCTCTCATGGTGTTTGTGTTATTAATGAAAAAAAAATTGGGGGGCTGGCTAGAGGCAGCCGTGGACACACCATAGCAAGCCCTCATGGTGTTTGTGTTATTAAAGAAAAAAAAAATTTAAGGGCTGGCTAGAGGCAGCCGTGGACACACGATAGCCAGCCCTCATGGTGTTTGTGTTATTAAAGAAAAAAAAAATTGGGGGGCTGGCTAGAGGCAGCCGTGGACACATGATAGCCAGCCCTCATGGTGTTTGTGTTATTAAAGAAAAAAAAATTTAAGGGCTGGCTAGAGGCAGCCGTGGACACACGATAGCCAGCCCTCATGGTGTTTGTGTTATTAAAGAAAAAAAATAAATTTAAGGGCTGGCTAGAGGCAGCCGTGGACACACGATAGCCAGCCCTCATGGTGTTTGTGTTATTAAAGAAAAAAAAAATTGGGGGGCTGGCTAGAGGCAGCCGTGGACACATGATAGCCAGCCCTCATGGTGTTTGTGTTATTAAAGAAAAAAAAAATTGGGGGGCTGGCTAGAGGCAGCCGTGAACACACGATAGCCAGCCCTCATGGTGTTTGTGTAATTAAAGAAAAAAAATAATTGGGGGGCTGGCTAGAGGCAGCCGTGGACACACGATAGCCAGCCCTCATGGTGTTTGTGTTATTAAAGAAAAAAAATAATTGGGGGGCTGGCTAGAGGCAGCCGTGGACACACGATAGCCAGCCCTCATGGTGTTTGTGTTATTAAAGAAAAAAAAAATTGGGGGGCTGGCTAGAGGCAGCCGTGGTCACACGATAGCCAGCCCTCATGGTGTTTGTGTTATTAAAGAAAAAAAAAAATTGGGGGGCTGGCTAGAGGCAGCCGTGAACACACGATAGCCAGCCCTCATGGTGTTTGTGTAATTAAAGAAAAAAAATAATTGGGGGGCTGGCTAGAGGCAGCCGTGGACACACGATAGCCAGCCCTCATGGTGTTTGTGTTATTAAAGAAAAAAAATAATTGGGGGGCTGGCTAGAGGCAGCCGTGGACACACGATAGCCAGCCCTCATGGTGTTTGTGTTATTAAAGAAAAAAAAAATTGGGGGGCTGGCTAGAGGCAGCCGTGAACACACGATAGCCAGCCCTCATGGTGTTTGTGTTATTAAAGAAAAAAAAATTGGGGGGCTGGCTAGAGGCAGCCGTGGACACACGATAGCCAGCCCTCATGGTGTTTGTGTTATTAAAGAAAAAAAAAATTTGAGGGCTGGCTAGAGGCAGCCGTGAACACAATGCTTCATTTCTGCATCGTGGTTACATAGCCTTAGTGTTATTAAAGCAAAAAAAATTTGAGAGTTGGCTATAGACATTATATGCCCAATATGAGGGCTGGCTGCAGGTAATCCAGGACAACCAGCAGCAAGCTCTCATGCTTGCGTGCACATTAGAAAGAGAAACATCGCCATCTGGTGTTTTTACAATCCTACAATAAAAAATTAAAAAGTTGGACAACATTGCCACCCGGTGGAGTTTCCTCAGAACACACTATGTCAAGAAAAAAGTCAATGAGGGCTGGCTATTGGTCAATCAGGTAAGTGATTTAGCCAGCTCTAATGTTACATTTTTTTGCATTTTTATTGTGTAGACCCCCTCAGGAGCGATATTTCAGGCCGCAGAGCGTGCAGTTTCGAGCAGAAATTTTGCCTTAACCCTGAAAAAAATTTAGCGCATCCCACCGCGTGCGTAAGCGTCCCAAATGCCAAAAAACATATTTCCCCCATCAGTCCCTATATATTACTATAGTACAGAAGGTCATACTACCATATTGACTCTTTAATCCAGTTCCAATGTATCAAGGTCAAGCCTGTTGCACAAATGCATTCCGGCAACAAAAGTCGGCCATCTTGTGTCCCATTTGCAACAAAAGGTCAACTTTTGTTGCTTTTCGGCAACATTTCAGGTCAAGCCTGTTACAAACAGGACACGAAGCCTCTGATTTTGACCAAAGGTGCACCTCATGGGGCTCCACGTGCATACCGCATGTCATGGGGCCCCACGTGCATGACGCATGTTATGGGTGCCCCAAATGCATGCCGCATGTCATGGGGGCCAAAAATGAATGCCACATGTCATGGGGGCTCCACGTGCATGCCACATTTCATTGGGGGCCCAAATGCATGCTGCATGTCAGAGGCCACAAATGCATGCTGCATGTCATGGGGCCCCACATGCATGCCCCATGTCTTGGGGGCCTCAAATGCATGCTGCACGTGATGGGGGACCCAATGCATGGCACATGTCATGGTAGCCGACACGCATGCCGCATGTCATGGGGGCCCCAAATACGTGCCACATGTCATGGGGGCCCCACATGCATGGTGCATGTCATAGGGGCCCCACATCATGGGGCCCCACATGCATGCCGCATGTCATGGGGGCCTCAAATGTATGCTGCATGTCATGGGGGCCCCAAATGCATGCCGCATGTCATGGGGTCCCCACATGCATTCCGCATGTCATGGGGGCTCTACATCCATGCCGCATGTCATGAGGGCACCAAGTGCATGCCGCATGTCATGGGGGCCCCAAATGCATGCCGCATGTCATGGGGGCTCCAAATGAATGCCGCATGTCATGGGGGCCCCAAATGCATGCCACGTGACATGGGGGCCCCACGTGCTTGACGCTTGTCATGGGGGCCCCACATGCATGCCGCATGTCTTGAGTACCCCAAATGCATGTCGCATGTCATTTGGGCCCCACATGCATGACGCATGTCATGCTGGCCCCAAATGCATTCTACATATCATGGAGGCCCCACGTCCATGCCGCATGTCATGGGGGCCCCAAATGCAAGCCGCCTGTCATGGGGGCCAAAAAAGCATTCCGCATGTCAAGGGGACCCCAAATGCATGCCTCATGTGATGGGGGCCCCAAATGCATGCTGCGTGTCTTGGGAACCCCAAATGCATGTCGCATGTCATGTGGCCCCACGTGCATGCCGCATGTCATGGGGACCCATGTGCATGCCGAATGTCATGGGGGTACCACGTGCATGCCACATATCATGGGGTCCCCACATGCATGCCGCATGTCATGGGGGCCCCAAATGCAAAGTGCATGTCATGGGGGCCTCACGTGCATACCGCATGTCATGGGGACCCCCAAAGCTTGACTCATGTCATGGGGGCCCCAAATGCATACTGCATGTCATGGGAGCTCCACATGCATGCCGCATGTCATGTGGCCCCACGTGCATGCCGCATGTCATGGGGGCCCTAAATGCATGCAGCATGTCAAGGGGGCCCCAAATGCATGCCCCATGTCATGGGGGCCCCACGTGCATGCCGCAAGTCATGGGGGCCCAAATGCATGCCACATTTCATAGGGGCCACAAATGCCTGCCGCATTTCATGGGGCCCCACGTGCATGCCGCATGTCATGGCGTCTCCACTTGCATGCCGCATTTATTGTTTGCCCCTCATGCATGCCGCATGTCAAGGGTACCCCAAATGCATGTCACATGTCAGGGGGGGCCCAAAATGCATGCCGCATGTCATGGGGGCCCCAAATGCATGCCACATGTCATCGGGACCCCAAATACTTGCCACATGTCAGGGGGCCCCACATGCATGCCGCATTTCATGGGTGCCCCACATGCATGCCGCATTTCATGGGGGCCCCAAATGCATGCAGCATGTCAAGGGGGCCCCAAATGCATGCCCCATGTCATGGGGGCCCCAAATGCATGCCGCAAGTCATGGGGGCCCAAATGCATGCCACATTTCATAGGGGCCACAAATGCCTGCCGCATTTCATGGGGCCCCACGTGCATGCCGCATGTCATGGCGTCTCCACTTGCATGCCGCATTTATTGTTTGCCCCTCATGCATGCCGCATGTCAAGGGTACCCCAAATGCATGTCACATGTCAGGGGGGGCCCCAAATGCATGCTGCATGTCATGGGGGCCCCAAATGCATGCCACATGTCATCGGGACCCCAAATACTTGCCACATGTCAGGGGGCCCCACATGCATGCCGCATTTCATGGGTGCCCCACATGCATGCCGCATTTCATGGGGGCCCCAAATGCATGCCCCATGTCATGGGGGGCCCACGTGCATGCTGCATGTCATGGGGTCCCCAAATGCATGCCGCATGTCATGGGGTCCCCAAATGCATGCCGCATGTCAAGGGGGCCCCAAGTGTATGCCGCATGTCATGGGGGCCCCACGTTCATGCCGCATGTCATGGGGGACCAAATGCATGCCGCATGTCATGGGGGCACCAAATACGTGCCGCATGTCATGAGTGCCCCACATGCATGGTGCATGTCATGAGGGCCCCAAATGCATGCCGCATGCCATGGGGGCCACAAATATGTGCTGCATGTCATGGGGGCCCCACATGCATGCCGCGTGTCATGGGGTCCCCACTTGCATTCCGCATGTCATGGGGGCCCCACATGCATGCCGCATGTCATCAGGGCCATACATGCATGACTCGTGTCATGGGGGCCCCAAACGCATGCCGCATTACATGTGGGCCCTAAATGTATTCCGCATGTCATGCGGGCCCCAAATAAGTGCCACATGTCAGGGGGCTCCACATGCATGCCGCATATCATGGGTGCCCCACATGCATGCCACATTTCATGGGGGCCCCAAATGCATGCCTCATTTCATGGGGGGCCCACGTGCATGCCGCAATCTCATGGGGTCCCCAAATGCATGCCGCATGTCATAGGGGCCCCACGTGCATACCACATGTCATGGGGGCCCCAAATGCATGCCGCATGTCCTGGGGGCCCCACATGCATGCCTCATGTCATGGGGGACCAAATGCATGTCGCATGTCATGGGGGCAACAAATACGTGCCGCATGTCATGAGGGCCCCACATGCATGGCGCATGTCATGGGGGCCCCAAATGCATGCCGCATGTCATGGGGGCCACAAATATGTGCCGCATTTCATGGGGGCCCAACGTGCATGCCGCATGTCTTTGGGCCCCAAATATTTGCCGCATGTCATGGGGGCCCCACATGCCTGCCATGTGTCATGGGGTTCCCACATGCATTCCGCATGTCATGAGGGCCCCACATGCATGGCGCAAGTCATCGGGGCCACACGTGTATGCCTCGTGTCATGGGGGCCCCAAACGTATGCCTCATTACACGGGGGCCCCAAGTGCATGCTGCATGTCATGGGGACCCCAAATGCATGCCGCATGTCATGGGGACCCTAAATGTATGCCGCATGTCATGGGGGCCCAAAATACGTGCCACATATCAGGGGGCCCCACGTGCATGCCGCATGTCATGGGTGCCCCACATGCATGCTGCATTTCATGGGGTCCCAAATGCATGCCCCATGTCATGGGGGGCCCACGTGCATGCCGCAAGTCATGGGGTCCCCAAATGCATGCCTCATGTCATGGGGTCCCTAAATGCATGCCGCATGTCAAGGGGGCCCCAAATGTATGCCGCATGTCATGGGGTGCCACGTACATGACGCATGTCATGGGGGCCCCAAATACGTGCTGCATGTCATGAGGGCCCCACATGCATGGCGCATGTCATGGGGGCCCCAAAGGCATGCCGCATGTCATGGGGGCCACAAATATGTGCCGCATGTCATGGGGGCCCAACGTGCATGCCGCATGTCTTGGGGCCCCAAATATTTGCCGCAAGTCGTGGGAGCCCCACATGCATGCCACGTGTCATGGGGTCCCCACATGCATTCCGCATGTCATGGGGGTTCCACATGCATGCCGCATGTCATGGGGGCCCCATGTGCATGTCACATTTCATGGGGGCCCCAAATGTATGCCGCATGTCATGAGGGCCCCAAATGCATGCCTCATGTCATGGAGGCCCCAAATGTATGCCGCATGTCATGGGGGCCCCAAATACATGCTGCATGTCATGGGGGCCCCCGTGCGTGCCGCATGTCATGGGGGCCAAAAATACATGTTGCATGTTTTGGGGCCCCCAAATACGTGCCGCATGTCATGGGGGCCCCACGTGCGTGCCGCATGTTATGGAGTCCCCAAATGCATGCCGCCTGTCATGGGGGCCCCATGAGCATGCCGCATTTCCTTGGGGACTCTAAATGCATGCTACATGTCAGGGGCTCCAAATGCTTGCTGCATGTCATGGAAGCCCCAAATACATGCTGCTTGTTTGTGTTATTAAAGAAAAAAAAAATTGGGGGGCTGGCTAGAGGCAGCCGTGGTCACACGATAGCCAGCCCTCATGGTGTTTGTGTTATTAAAGAAAAAAAAAATTGGGGGGCTGGCTAGAGGCAGCCGTGAACACACGATAGCCAGCCCTCATGGTGTTTGTGTAATTAAAGAAAAAAAATAATTGGGGGGCTGGCTAGAGGCAGCCGTGGACACACGATAGCCAGCCCTCATGGTGTTTGTGTTATTAAAGAAAAAAAAAATTGGGGGGCTGGCTAGAGGCAGCCGTGAACACACGATAGCCAGCCCTCATGGTGTTTGTGTTATTAAAGAAAAAAAAATTGGGGGGCTGGCTAGAGGCAGCCGTGGACACACGATAGCCAGCCCTCATGGTGTTTGTGTTATTAAAGAAAAAAAAATTTGAGGGCTGGCTAGAGGCAGCCGTGAACACAATGCTTCATTTCTGCATCGTGGTTACATAGCCTTAGTGTTATTAAAGCAAAAAAAATTTGAGAGTTGGCTATAGACATTATATGCCCAATATGAGGGCTGGCTGCAGGTAATCCAGGACAACCAGCAGCAAGCTCTCATGCTTGCGTGCACATTAGAAAGAGAAACATCGCCATCTGGTGTTTTTACAATCCTACAATAAAAAATTAAAAAGTTGGACAACATTGCCACCCGGTGGAGTTTCCTCAGAACACACTATGTCAAGAAAAAAGTCAATGAGGGCTGGCTATTGGTCAATCAGGTAAGTGATTTAGCCAGCTCTAATGTTACATTTTTTTGCATTTTTATTGCGTAGACCCCCTCAGGAGCGATATTTCAGGCCGCAGAGCGTGCAGTTTCGAGCAGAAATTTTGCCTTAACCCTGAAAAAAATTTAGCGCATCCCACCGCGTGTGTAAGCGTCCCAAATGCCAAAAAACAAATTTCCCCCATCAGTCCCTATATATTACTATAGTACAGAAGGTCTTACTACCATATTGACTCTTTAATCCAGTTCCAATGTATCAAGGTCAAGCCTGTTGCACAAATGCAACAAATGTTGCATTCCGGCAACAAAAGTCGGCCATCTTGTGTCCCGTTTGCAACAAAAGGTCAACTTTTGTTGCCTTTCGGCAACATTTCAGGTCAAGCCTGTTGCAAACGGGACACGAAGCCTCTGATTTTGACCAAAGGTGCACCTCATGGGGCTCCACGTGCATACCGCATGTCATGGGGCCCCACGTGCATGACGCATGTTATGGGTGCCCCAAATGCATGCCGCATGTCATGGGGGCCAAAAATGAATGCCACATGTCATGGGGGCTCCACGTGCATGCCACATTTCATTGGGGGCCCAAATGCATGCTGCATGTCAGAGGCCACAAATGCATGCTGCATGTCATGGGGCCCCACATGCATGCCCCATGTCTTGGGGGCCTCAAATGCATGCTGCACGTGATGGGGGACCCAATGCATGGCACATGTCATGGTAGCCGACACGCATGCCGCATGTCATGGGGGCCCCAAATACGTGCCACATGTCATGGGGGCCCCACATGCATGGTGCATGTCATAGGGGCCCCACATGCATGCTGCATGTCATGGGGCCCCACATGCATGCCGCATGTCATGGGGGCCTCAAATGTATGCTGCATGTCATGGGGGCCCCAAATGCATGCCGCATGTCATGGGGTCCCCACATGCATTCCGCATGTCATGGGGGCTCTACATCTATGCCGCATGTCATGAGGGCACCAAGTGCATGCCGAATGTCATGGGGGCCCCAAATGCATGCCGCATGTCATGGGGGCTCCAAATGAATGCCGCATGTCATGGGGGCCCCAAATGCATGCCACGTGACATTGGGGCCCCACGTGCTTGACGCTTGTCATGGGGGCCCCACATGCATGCCGCATGTCTTGAGTACCCCAAATGCATGTCGCATGTCATTTGGGCCCCACATGCATGACGCATGTCATGCTGGCCCCAAATGCATTCTACATATCATGGAGGCCCCACGTCCATGCCGCATGTCATGGGGGCCCCAAATGCAAGCCGCCTGTCATGGGGGCCAAAAAAGCATTCCGCATGTCAAGGGGACCCCTAATGCATGCCTCATGTGATGGGGGCCCCAAATGCATGCTGCGTGTCTTGGTAACCCCAAATGCATGTCGCATGTCATGTGGCCCCACGTGCATGCCGCATGTCATGGGGACCCATGTGCATGCCGAATGTCATGGGGGTACCACGTGCATGCCACATATCATGGGGTCCCCACATGCATGCCGCATGTCATGGGGGCCCCAAATGCAAAGTGCATGTCATGGGGGCCTCACGTGCATACCGCATGTCATGGGGACCCCCAAAGCTTGACTCATGTCATGGGGGCCCTAAATGCATGCAGCATGTCAAGGGGGCCCCAAATGCATGCCCCATGTCATGGGGGCCCCACGTGCATGCCGCAAGTCATGGGGGCCCAAATGCATGCCACATTTCATAGGGGCCACAAATGCCTGCCGCATTTCATGGGGTCCCCACGTGCATGCCGCATGTCATGGCGTCTCCACTTGCATGCCGCATTTATTGGTTGCCCCTCATGCATGCCGCAGGTCAAGGGTACCCCAAATGCATGTCACATGTCAGGGGGGGCCCCAAATGCATGCCGCATGTCATGGGGGCCCCAAATGCATGCCACATGTCATCGGGACCCCAAATACTTGCCACATGTCAGGGGGCCCCACATGCATGCCGCATTTCATGGGTGCCCCACATGCATGCCGCATTTCATGGGGGCCCCAAATGCATGCCCCATGTCATGGGGGGCCCACGTGCATGCTGCATGTCATGGGGTCCCCAAATGCATGCCGCATGTCATGGGGTCCCCAAATGCATGCCGCATGTCAAGGGGGCCCCAAGTGTATGCCGCATGTCATGGGGGCCCCACGTTCATGCCGCATGTCATGAGGGACCAAATGCATGCCGCATGTCATGGGGGCACCACATACGTGCCGCATGTCATGAGGGCCCCACATGCATGGCGCATGTCATGAGGGCCCCAAATGCATGCCGCATGCCATGGGGGCCACAAATATGTGCTGCATGTCATGGGGTCCCCAAATGCATGCCGCATGTCATGGGGTCCCCAAATGCATGCCGCATGTCAAGGGGGCCCCAAGTGTATGCCGCATGTCATGGGGGCCCCACGTTCATGCCGCATGTCATGGGGGACCAAATGCATGCCGCATGTCATGGGGGCACCACATACGTGCCGCATGTCATGAGGGCCCCACATGCATGGCGCATGTCATGAGGGCCCCAAATGCATGCCGCATGCCATGGGGGCCACAAATATGTGCTGCATGTCATGGGGGCCCCACATGCATGCCGCGTGTCATGGGGTCCCCACTTGCATTCCGCATGTCATGGGGGCCCCACATGCATGCCGCATGTCATCAGGGCCATACATGCATGACTCGTGTCATGGGGCCCCCAAACGCATGCCGCTTTACATGTGGGCCCTAAATGTATTCCGCATGTCATGCGGGCCCCAAATAAGTGCCACATGTCAGGGGGCTCCACATGCATGCCGCATATCATGGGTGCCCCACATGCATGCCACATTTCATGGGGGCCCCAAATGCATGCCGCATGTCCTGGGGGCCCCACATGCATGCCTCATGTCATGGGGGACCAAATGCATGTCGCATGTCATGGGGGCAACAAATACGTGCCGCATGTCATGAGGGCCCCACATGCATGGCGCATGTCATGGGGGCCCCAAATGCATGCCGCATGTCATGGGGGCCACAAATATGTGCCGCATTTCATGGGGGCCCAACGTGCATGCCGCATGTCTTTGGGCCCCAAATATTTGCCGCATGTCATGGGGGCCCCACATGCCTGCCATGTGTCATGGGGTCCCCACATGCATTCCGCATGTCATGAGGGCCCCACATGCATGGCGCAAGTCATCGGGGCCACACGTGTATGCCTCGTGTCATGGGGGCTCCAAACGCATGCCTCATTACACGGGGGCCCCAAGTGCATGCTGCATGTCATGGGGACCCCAAATGCATGCCGCATGTCATGGGGACCCTAAATGTATGCCGCATGTCATGGGGGCCCAAAATACGTGCCACATATCAGGGGGCCCCACGTGCATGCCGCATGTCATGGGTGCCCCACATGCATGCTGTATTTCATGGGGTCCCAAATGCATGCCCCATGTCATGGGGGGCCCACGTGCATGCCGCAAGTCATGGGGTCCCCAAATGCATGCCTCATGTCATGGGGTCCCTAAATGCATGCCGCATGTCAAGGGGGCCCCAAATGTATGCCGCATGTCATGGGGCGCCACGTACATGACGCATGTCATGGGGGCCCCAAATACGTGCTGCATGTCATGAGGGCCCCACATGCATGGCGCATGTCATGGGGGCCCCAAAGGCATGTCGCATGTCATGGGGGCCACAAATATGTGCCGCATGTCATGGGGGCCCAACGTGCATGCCGCATGTCTTGGGGCCCCAAATATTTGCCGCAAGTCGTGGGAGCCCCACATGCATGCCACGTGTCATGGGGTCCCCACATGCATTCCGCATGTCATGGGGGTTCCACATGCATGCCGCATGTCATGGGGGCCCCATGTGCATGTCACATTTCATGGGGGCCCCAAATGTATGCCGCATGTCATGAGGGCCCCAAATGCATGCCGCATGTCATGGAGGCCCCAAATGTATGCCGCATGTCATGGGGGCCCCAAATACATGCCGCATGTCATGGGGGCCCCCGTGCGTGCCGCATGTCATGGGGGCCAAAAATACATGTCGCATGTTTTGGGCCCCCCAAATACGTGCCGCATGTCATGGGGGCCCCACGTGCTTGCCGCATGTTATGGAGTCCCCAAATGCATGCCGCCTGTCATGGGGGCCCCACGAGCATGCCGCATTTCCTTGGGGACCCTAAATGCATGCTACATGTCAGGGGCTCCAAATGCTTGCTGCATGTCATGGAAGCCCCAAATACATGCCGCTTGTAATGGGGGCGCCAAATGCATGGCGCATGTCATAGGGGCCCCACATGCATGCCACATATCATGAGGGCAACACGTGCATGCCGCATGTAATGGGGGCCCCACATGCAAGCTGGGTGTTATTGGGGCCCAAATGCATGCCGCATGTCATGGGGGCCCCACATACATGGCGCATGTCATGGGGGCCCCAAATGCATGCCGCATGTCATGGGGGGCCCACGTGCATGCCGCAAGTCATGGGGTCCCCAAATGCATGCCTCATGTCATGGGGTCCCTAAATGCATGCCGCATGTCAAGGGGGCCCCAAATGTATGCCGCATGTCATGGGGCGCCACGTACATGACGCATGTCATGGGGGCCCCAAATACGTGCTGCATGTCATGAGGGCCCCACATGCATGGCGCATGTCATGGGGGCCCCAAAGGCATGTCGCATGTCATGGGGGCCACAAATATGTGCCGCATGTCATGGGGGCCCAACGTGCATGCCGCATGTCTTGGGGCCCCAAATATTTGCCGCAAGTCGTGGGAGCCCCACATGCATGCCACGTGTCATGGGGTCCCCACATGCATTCCGCATGTCATGGGGGTTCCACATGCATGCCGCATGTCATGGGGGCCCCATGTGCATGTCACATTTCATGGGGGCCCCAAATGTATGCCGCATGTCATGAGGGCCCCAAATGCATGCCGCATGTCATGGAGGCCCCAAATGTATGCCGCATGTCATGGGGGCCCCAAATACATGCCGCATGTCATGGGGGCCCCCGTGCGTGCCGCATGTCATGGGGGCCAAAAATACATGTCGCATGTTTTGGGCCCCCCAAATACGTGCCGCATGTCATGGGGGCCCCACGTGCTTGCCGCATGTTATGGAGTCCCCAAATGCATGCCGCCTGTCATGGGGGCCCCACGAGCATGCCGCATTTCCTTGGGGACCCTAAATGCATGCTACATGTCAGGGGCTCCAAATGCTTGCTGCATGTCATGGAAGCCCCAAATACATGCCGCTTGTAATGGGGGCGCCAAATGCATGGCGCATGTCATAGGGGCCCCACATGCATGCCACATATCATGAGGGCAACACGTGCATGCCGCATGTAATGGGGGCCCCACATGCAAGCTGGGTGTTATTGGGGCCCAAATGCATGCCGCATGTCATGGGGGCCCCACATACATGGCGCATGTCATGGGGGCCCCAAATGCATGCCGCATGTCAAGGGGGCCCCAAATTTTTGCCTCATGTCATCGGGGCCCCACATGCATGCTGGTTGTCATGGGGGCCAAATGCATGCCGCATGTCATGGGGGCCCATGTGCATGCCGCATGTCATGGGGGCCCATGTGCATGCCGCATGTCATGGGGGACCAAATGCATGGCGCATGTTATGGGGGCCCCACGTGCATGCCGCTTGTCTTAGGGGCCCCAAGTACGTGCCGCATAATGGGGTCCCACATGCATGGTGCGTGTCATGGGGGCCCCACATGCATGCCGCATGTCATGACATGCGGCATGCATGTGGGACCCCCATGACACGTGGCATGCATGTGGCCCCCAAATTCATGCTGCATGTCATGGGGGCCCCAATTGCATGACCCATGTTACGGAGGCTGCACATGCATGCCACATTTCATGGGGGCCACAAATGCATGCCGCATGTCATTTGGGCCCCAAAAGTATGCTGCATATCATGGGGGGCCCCAAATACGTGCCGCATGTCATGAGGGCCCCACATGCATGGCGCATGTCATGGGGGCCCCACATGCATGCCGCATGTCATGGGGGCCCCAAATACATGCCGCATGTCATGGGGGCCCCACGTGCTTGGCGCAAGTCATGGGTGCCCCACATGCATGCCGCATGTCATCGGGGCCATAAATGCATGCCGCATGTCATAGGGGCCCCACATGCATGACGCATGTCATGGGGGCCCCACATGCATGCCGCATGTCACAGAGGCCTCAAATGCATGCCGCATGTCATGGGAGCCCCACATGAATGTCGCATGTCAAGGGGGCCCCACGTGCATGCCGCATGTCATGGGGATACCAAATGCATGCCGCATGTCATGGGGGCCATAAATGCATGCCGCATGTCATGGGGGCCCCACGTGCATGCCACATGTCATTGGGGGCCCACATGCATGCCGCATGTCATGGGGGCCACACTTGCATGCAGCATGTAATGGGGATCCAAAGGCATGACGCATGTCATGGGGGCCCCAAATTCATGCGGCATGTCATAGTGGCCCCACTTGCATACCACATGTCATGGGGCCCCCACATGCATGCCGCATGTCATGGGGGCCCAAATGCATGACGCATGTCATGGATGCTCCACGTGCATGCCGCATGTAATGGGGCCCCCAAATTCATGTTGCATGTCACAGGGGCCCCACGTGCATTCCGCATGTCATGGGGGCCCCAAATGCATGCCGCATGTCATGGGGGCCCCACGTGCATGCAGCATGTCTTGGGGCCCACAAATGCATGCCGCATGTCATGGGGGCCCCACATGCATGGCGCATTTCATGGGGGCCCTACATGCATGCCGCATGTCATGGGGGCCCCAAATGCATGCCTCATGTCATGGGGGCCCCAAATGCATGCCGCATGTCATAGTGGTTTCCAAATGCATGCTGCATGTCATGAGGGGCCCACGTGCATGCCGCAAGTCATGGGGGCCCCAAATGCATGCCACATATCATGGGGGCCCCACGTGCATGCTGCATATATTGGGGGCCCAAAATGCATGCCACATGTCATGAGGGCCCCGCTTGCATGCCGCATGTCATTGGGGCCCCGCAGGCATTCCGCATGTCATGGGGGCCCCACGTACATGCTGCATGTCATTGGGGCCCCACGTGCTTGCCGCATTTAATGGGGGACGCAAATGCATGCATGCCGCATGTCATTGGGGCCCCGCAGGCATTCCGCATGTCATGGGGGCCTCACGTGCATTCCGCATGTCATGGGGGCCCCACGTACATGCTGCATGTCATTGGGGCCCCACGTGCTTGCCGCATGTCATGGGGCCCCCCAAATGCAGGCCGCATGTCACAGGGGTCCCACATGCATGCAGCATGTCATGGGGGCCCCAAATGCATGCCGCATGTCATAGTGGCCCCAAATGCATGCTGCATGTCATGAGGGCCCCACGTGCATGCCGCATGTCATAGGGGCCCCACGTGCATGCCGCATGTCATAGGGCCCCACGTGCATGCCGCATGTCATGGGGGATCCAAACTCATGCTGCATGTCATTGGGGCCCCAAGCGTATGCCGCATGTCATGGAGGCCCCATGTGCATGCCACATGTAATGGGGGCCACAAATGCATGCGGCATGTCATAGGGGCCCCACGTGCATGCCGCATGTCTCGGGCACCCCAAATTCATGCCGCATGTCATTTGGGCCCCAAAAGTATGCTACATATCATGGGGGGCCCCAAATACGTGCCGCATGTCATGAGGGCCCCACATGCATGGCGCATGTCATGGGGGCCCCACATGCATGCCGCATGTCATGGGGGCCCCAAATACATGCCGCATGTCATGGGGGCCCCACGTGCTTGGCGCAAGTCATGGGTGCCCCACATGCATGCCGCATGTCATCGGGGCCATAAATGCATGCCGCATGTCATAGGGGCCCCACATGCATGACGCATGTCATGGGGGCCCCACATGCATGACGCATGTCACGGAGGCCCCAAATGCATGCCGCATGTCATGGGAGCCCCACATGAATGTCGCATGTCAAGGGGGCCCCACGTGCATGCCGCATGTCATGGGGATACCAAATGCATGCCGCATGTCATGGGGGCCATAAATGCATGCCGCATGTCATGGGGGCCCCACGTGCATGCCACATGTCATTGGGGGCCCACATGCATGCCGCATGTCATGGGGGCCACACTTGCATGCAGCATGTAATGGGGATCCAAATGCATGACGCATGTCATGGGGGCCCCAAATGCATGCGGCATGTCATAGTGGCCCCACGTGCATACCACAAGTCATGGGGGCCCCACATGCATGCCGCATGTCATGGGGGCCCAAATGCATGACGCATGTCATGGATGCTCCACGTGCATGCCGCATGTAATGGGGCCCCCAAATTCATGTTGCATGTCACAGGGGCCCCACGTGCATTCCGCATGTCATGGGGGCCCCAAATGCATGCCGCATGTCATGGGGGCCCCACGTGCATGCCGCATGTCTTGGGGCCCACAAATGCATGCCGCATGTCATAGGGGCCCCACATGCATGGCGCATTTCATGGGGGCCCTACATGCATGCCGCATGTCATGGGGGCCCCAAATGCATGCCTCATGTCATGGGGGCCCCAAATGCATGCCGCATGTCATAGTGGTTTCCAAATGCATGCTGCATGTCCTGAGGGGCCCACGTGCATGCCGCAAGTCATGGGGGCCCCAAATGCATGCCACATATCATGGGGGCCCCACGTGCATGCTGCATATATTGGGGGCCCCAAATGCATGCCACATGTCATGAGGGCCCCGCTTGCATGCCGCATGTCATTGGGGCCCCGCAGGCATTCCGCATGTCATGGGGGCCCCACGTACATGCTGCATGTCATTGGGGCCCCACGTGCTTGCCGCATTTAATGGGGGATGCAAATGCATGCATGCCGCATGTCATTGGGGCCCCGCAGGCATTCCGCATGTCATAGGGGCCTCACTTGCATTCCGCATGTCATGGGGGCCCCACGTACATGCTGCATGTCATTGGGGCCCCACGTGCTTGCCGCATGTCATGGGGCCCCCCAAATGCAGGCCGCATGTCACAGGGGTCCCACATGCATGCCGCATGTCATGGGGGCCCCAAATGCATGCCGCATGTCATAGTGGCCCCAAATGCATGCTGCATGTCATGAGGGCCCCATGTGCATGCCGCATGTCATAGGGGCCCCACGTGCATGCCGCATGTCATAGGGCCCCACGTGCATGCCGCATGTCATGGGGGATCCAAACTCATGCTGCTTGTCATTGGGGCCCCAAGCGTATGCCGCATGTCATGGAGGCCCCATGTGCATGCCACATGTAATGGGGGCCACAAATGCATGCGGCATGTCATAGGGGCCCCACGTGCATGCCGCATGTCTCGGGCACCCCAAATTCATGCCGCATGTCATAGGGGCCCCACGTGCATGGCGCAAATCATGGGTGCCCCACATGCATGCCGCATGTCATTGGGGCCCCAAATGCATGCCGCATGTCATAGGGGCCCCACATGCATGCCGCATTTCATGGGGGACCCAAATGCATGCCGCATGTCATGGGGCCCCAAATGCATGTCGCATGTCATGGGGGACCCACACGCATGCTGCATGTCATGGGGGCCCCAAATGCATACCGCATGTCATGGGGCCCCCAAATGCATGCCGCATGTCATGGGGCCCCCCAAATGCATGCAGCATGTCTTGGTGCCCACAAATGCATGTCGCATGTCATAGGGGCCCCACATGCATGGCACATTTCATGGGCCCCCCACATGCATGCACATGTCATGGGGGCCTCAAATGCGTGCCGCATATCATGGGGGCCCCAAATGCATGCCGCATGTCATGGGGGCCCACATGCATGCCGCATGTCATGGGGGCACCACTTGCATGCAGAATGTAATGGGGGCACCACTTGCATGCAGCATGTAATGGGGGATCCAAATGCATGACGCATGTCATGGGGGTCCCACATGCATGCCGCATGTCATGGGGGCCCACATGCATGCCGCATGTCATGGGGGCACCACTTGCATGCAGCATGTAATGGAGGATCCAAATGCATGCCGCATGTCAAGGGGGCCCCACGTGCATGCCGCATGTCATGGGGACCCACATGCATGCCGCATGTCATGGAGGCCCCCATGACATGCGACAAGCATTTGGGCCCCACATGCATGCCGCATGCCATGGGGCCCCCAAATGCATGCCGCATGTCATGGGGGCCATAAATGGATGCCGCATGTCATGGGAGCCCCACATGCATGCCGCATGTCATGGGGGCCCCACATGCATGCCGCATGTCATGGGGGCCCCACATGCATGCCGCATGTCATGGGGGCCACAAATACATGCCGCATGTCATGGGGGCCCCACGTGCTTGGCGCAAGTCATGGGTGCCCCACATGCATGCCGCATGTCATCGGGGCCCTAAATGCATGCCGCATGTCATAGGGGCCCCACATGCATGACGCATGTCATGGGGGGCCCACATGCATGCCGCATGTCACGGAGGCCCCAAATGCATGCCGCATGTCATGGGAGCCCCACATGAATGTCGCATGTCAAGGGGGCCCCACGTGCATGCCGCATGTCATGGGGACCCCAAATGCATGCCGCATGTCATGGGGGCCATAAATGCATGCCGCATGTCATGGGGGCTCAACGTGCAGGCCGCATGTATTGTGGGCCCCAAATTCATGCTGCATGTCATGAGGGCCCTGCATGCATGCCGCATATCATGGGGGCCCCGCAGGCATTCCGCATGTCATGGGGGGCCCAAATGCATGCCGCATGTCATGGGGTCCCCACGTGCATGCCGCATGTAATGGGGGATTCAAATGCATGACGCATGTCATGGGGGTCCCACGTGCATGCCGCATGTCATGGGGATTCAAATGTATGCCGCATGGCTTGGGGGTCCCACATGCATGCCGCATGTCATGGGGGCCCAAA
This sequence comes from Phyllobates terribilis, assembly GCF_046119375.1. NCBI lineage: Eukaryota > Metazoa > Chordata > Amphibia > Anura > Dendrobatidae > Phyllobates > Phyllobates terribilis. The sequence continues at coordinate 45,843 of NW_027364187.1, forward strand.
TGCTTGCCGCATGTCATGGGGGCCATAAATCCATGCTGCATGTCATGGGGGCCCCAAATGCATGCCGCATGTCATAGTGGCCCCAAATGCATGCTGCATGTCATGAGGGCCCCACGTGCATGCCGCATGTCATAGGGGCCCCACGTGCATACCGCATGTCATAGGGCCCCACGTGCATGCCGCATGTCATGGGGGATCCAAACTCATGCTGCTTGTCATTGGGGCCCCAAGCGTATGCCGCATGTCATGGAGGCCCCATGTGCATGCCACATGTAATGGGGGCCACAAATGCATGCGGCATGTCATAGGGGCCCCACGTGCATGCCGCATGTCTCGGGCACCCCAAATTCATGCCGCATGTCATAGGGGCCCCACGTGCATGGCGCAAATCATGGGTGCCCCACATGCATGCCGCATGTCATTGGGGCCCCAAATGCATGCCGCATGTCATAGGGGCCCCACATGCATGCCGCATTTCATGGGGGACCCAAATGCATGCCGCATGTCATGGGGCCCCAAATGCATGTCGCATGTCATGGGGGACCCACATGCATGCTGCATGTCATGGGGGCCCCAAATGCATACCGCATGTCATGGGGCCCCCAAATGCATGCCGCATGTCATGGGGCCCCCCAAATGCATGCAGCATGTCTTGGTGCCCACAAATGCATGTCGCATATCATAGGGGCCCCACATGCATGGCGCATTTCATGGGCCCCCCACATGCATGCACATGTCATGGGGGCCTCAAATGCGTGCCGCATATCATGGGGCCCCAAATGCATGCCGCATGTCATGGGGGCCCACATGCATGCCGCATGTCATGGGGGCACCACTTGCATGCAGCATGTAATAGGGGCACAACTTGCATGCAGCATGTAATGGGGGATCCAAATGCATGACGCATGTCATGGGGGTCCCACATGCATGCCGCATGTCATGGGGGCCCACATGCATGCCGCATGTAATGGGGGCACCACTTGCATGCAGCATGTAATGGAGGATCCAAATGCATGACGCATGTCAAGGGGGCCCCACGTGCATGCCGCATGTCATGGGGACCCACATGCATGCCGCATGTCATGGAGGCCCCCATGACATGCGACAAGCATTTGGGCCCCACATGCATGCCGCATGCCATGGGGCCCCCAAATGCATGCCGCATGTCATGGGGGCCATAAATGGATGCCGCATGTCATGGGAGCCCCACATGCATGCCGCATGTCATGGGGGCCCCACATGCATGCCGCATGTCATGGGGGCCCCACATGCATGCCGCATGTCATGGGGGCCACAAATACATGCCGCATGTCATGGGGGCCCCACGTGCTTGGCGCAAGTCATGGGTGCCCCACATGCATGCCGCATGTCATCGGGGCCCTAAATGCATGCCGCATGTCACAGGGGCCCCACATGCATGACGCATGTCATGGGGGCCCCACATGCATGCCGCATGTCACGGAGGCCCCAAATGCATGCCGCATGTCATGGGAGCCCCACATGAATGTCGCATGTCAAGGGGGCCCCACGTGCATGCCGCATGTCATGGGGACCCCAAATGCATGCCGCATGTCATGGGGGCCATAAATGCATGCCGCATGTCATGGGGGCTCAACGTGCAGGCCGCATGTATTGTGGGCCCCAAATTCATGCTGCATGTCATGAGGGCCCTGCATGCATGCCGCATATCATGGGGGCCCCGCAGGCATTCCGCATGTCATGGGGGGCCCAAATGCATGCCGCATGTCATGGGGTCCCCACGTGCATGCCGCATGTAATGGGGGATTCAAATGCATGCCGCATGTCATGGGGGTCCCACGTGCATGCCGCATGTCATGGGGATTCAAATGTATGCCGCATGGCTTGGGGGTCCCACATGCATGCCGCATGTCATGGGGGCCCAAATGCTTGCCGCATGTCATGGGGGCCATAAATCCATGCTGCATGTCATGGGGGCCCAACGTGCATGCCGCATGTATTGGCGGCCCCAAATTCATGCCGCATGTCATGGGGGCCCCGCAGGCATTCCGCATGTCATGGGGGCCCCAAATGCATGCCGCATGTCATGGGGGCCCCACGTGCATGCCGCATGTCATGGGGGCGCCAAATGCATGCCGCATGTCATAGTGGCCCCAAATGCATGCTGCATGTCATGACGGGCCCATGTGCATGCCGCATGTCATTGGGGCCCCAAATGCATGGCTCAAGTCATGGGGGCCCCAAATGCATGCCACATATCATGGGGGCCCCACGTGCATGCTGCATATATTGGGGGCCCCAAATGCATGCCACATGTCATGAGGGCCCCGCTTGCATGCCGCATGTCATTGGGGCCCCGCAGGTATTCCGCATGTCATGGGGGCCTCACGTGCATTCCGCATGTCATGGGGGCTCCACGTGCATGCTGCATGTCATTGGGGCCCCACGTGCTTGCCGCATGTCATGGGGCCCCACGTGCATGCCTCATGTCACGGGGGCCACAAATGTATGCCGCATGTCATGGGGGCCCCACGTGCATGCCGCATGTCATGGGGCCCCCACATGCATGCCACATTTCATGGGGGACCCAAATGCATGCATGCCGCATGTCATTGGGGCCCCAAATGCATGCCGCATGTCATAGTGGCTCCAAATGCATGCCGCAAGTCATGGGTGCCCCACATGCATGCCGCATGTCATCGGGCCCACAAATGTATGCCGAATGTCATGGGGGCCCCACGTGCATGCCGCATGTCATGGGGCCCCCCAAATGCATGCTGCATGTCATAGGGGTCCCACATGCATGCCGCATGTCATGGGGGCCCCAAATGCATGCCGCATGTCATAGTGGCCCCAAATGCATGCCGCAAGTCATGGGTGCCCCACATGCATGCCGCATGTCATCGGGGCCCCAAATGCATGCCGCATGTCATAGGGGCCCCACATGCATGGCACATGTCATGGGGGCCCCGCATGCATGCCGCATGTCATGGGGGCCCAAAATGAATGTCGCATGTCAAGGGGGCCCCACGTGCATGACACATGTCATGGGGACCCACATGCATGCTGCATGTCATGGAGACCCCCAAATGCATGCCGCATGTCATGGGGGCCCAAAATGAATGTCGCATGTCAAGGGGGCCCCACGTGCATGACACATGTCATGGGGACCCACATGCATGCTGCATGTCATGGAGACCCCCAAATGCATGCAGCATGTCTTGGGGCCCACAAATGCATGCCGCATGTCATAGGGGCCCCACATGCATAGCGCATGTCTTGGGGGACCCAAATGCATGACTCATGTCATGGGGGCCCCACGTGCATGTCGCATGTCATGGGGGATCCAAACTCATGCTGCATGTCATTGGGACCCCAAGCGTATGCCGCATGTCATGGAGGCCCCATGTGCATGCCACATGTAATGGGGGCCCCAAATGCATGCGGCATGTCATAGGGGCCCCACGTGCATTCCGCATGTCTCGGGCACCCCAAATGCATGCAGCATGTTATGGGGGGCCCACGTGCATGCCGCATGTCTCAGGTACCCCAAGTGCATGCAGCATGTTATGCAGGCCCCCATGACATGCGGCAAGCATTTGGGCCCCACATGCATGCCGCATGCCATGGGGCCCCCAAATGCATGCCGCATGTCATGAGGGCCCCACATGCATGGCGCATGTCATGGGGGCCCCAAATGCATGCCGCATGTCATGGGGGCCACAAATATGTGCCGCATTTCATGGGGGCCCAACGTGCATGCCGCATGTCTTTGGGCCCCAAATATTTGCCGCATGTCATGGGGGCCCCACATGCCTGCCATGTGTCATGGGGTCCCCACATGCATTCCGCATGTCATGAGGGCCCCACATGCATGGCGCAAGTCATCGGGGCCACACGTGCATGCCTCGTGTCATGGGGGCCCCAAACGCATGCCTCATTACACGGGGGCCCCAAGTGCATGCTGCATGTCATGGGGACCCCAAATGCATGCCGCATGTCATGGGGACCCTAAATGTATGCCGCATGTCATGGGGGCCCAAAATACGTGCCACATATCAGGGGGCCCCACGTGCATGCCGCATGTCATGGGTGCCCCACATGCATGCTGCATTTCATGGGGTCCCAAATGCATGCCCCATGTCATGGGGGGCCCACGTGCATGCCGCAAGTCATGGGGTCCCCAAATGCATGCCTCATGTCATGGGGTCCCTAAATGCATGCCGCATGTCAAGGGGGCCCCAAATGTATGCTGCATGTCATTGGGGCGCCACGTACATGACGCATGTCATGGGGGCCCCAAATATGTGCTGCATGTCATGAGGGCCCCACATGCATGGCGCATGTCATGGGGACCCCAAAGGCATGCCGCATGTCATGGGGGCCACAAATATGTGCCGCATGTCATGGGGGCCCAACGTGCATGCCGCATGTCTTGGGGCCCAAAATATTTGCCGCAAGTCGTGGGAGCCCCACATGCATGCCACGTGTCATGGGGTCCCCACGTGCATTCCGCATGTCATGGGGGCTCCACATGCATGCCGCATGTCATGGGGGCCCCATGTGCATGTCGCATTTCATGGGGGTCCCAAATGTATGCCGCATGTCATGAGGGCCCCAAATGCATGCCGCATGTCATGGAGGCCCCAAATGTATGCCGCATGTCATGGGGGCCCCAAATACATGCCGCATGTCATGGGGGCCCCCGTGCGTGCCGCATGTCATGGGGGCCACAAATACATGTCGCATGTTTTGGGGCCCCCAAATACGTGCCGCATGTCATGGGGGCCCCACGTGCTTGCCGCATGTTATGGAGTCCCCAAATGCATGCCGCCTGTCATGGGGGCCCCACGAGCATGCCGCATTTCCTTGGGGACCCTAAATGCATGCTACATGTCAGGGGCTCCAAATGCTTGCTGCATGTCATGGAAGCCCCAAATACATGCCGCTTGTAATGGGGGCGCCAAATGCATGGCGCATGTCATAGGGGCCCCACATGCATGCCACATATCATGAGGGCAACACGTGCATGCGCATGTAATGGGGGCCCCACATGCAAGCTGGGTGTTATTGGGGCCCAAATGCATGCCGCATGTCATGGGGGCCCCACATACATGGCGCATGTCATGGGGGCCCCAAATGCATGCCGCATGTCAAGGGGGCCCCAAATTTTTGCCTCATGTCATCGGGGCCCCACATGCATGCTGGTTGTCATGGGGGCCCAAATGCATGCCGCATGTCATGGGGGCCCATGTGCATGACGCATGTCATGGGGGACCAAATGCATGGCGCATGTTATGGGGGCCCCACGTGCATGCCGCTTGTCTTAGGGGCCCCAAGTACGTGCCGCATAATGGGGTCCCACATGCATGGTGCGTGTCATGGGGGCCCCACATGCATGCCGCATGTCATGACATGCGGCATGCATGTGGGACCCCCATGACACGTGGCATGCATGTGGCCTCCAAATTCATGCTGCATGTCATGGGGGCCCCAATTGCATGACCCATGTTACGGAGGCTGCACATGCATGCCACATTTCATGGGGGCCACAAATGCATGCCGCATGTCATTTGGGCCCCAAAAGTATGCTGCATATCATGGGGGGCCCCAAATACGTGCCGCATGTCATGAGGGCCCCACATGCATGGCGCATGTCATGGGCGCCCCAAATGCATGACGCATGTTATGGGGGCCGCAAATATGTGCTGCATGTCATGTGGGCCCCAAATATGTGCCAAATGTCAAGAGGGCCCCACATGAATGTCGCGTGTCATGGGAGCCCCAAATGCTTGCCGCATGTCATTTCGTCCCCACATGCATGCCACAGGTCATGGGGGCCCCACATACATGCCGCGTGTCATGGGAGCCCCAAATGCATGCCCCCTTTCATGGGGGCACCACGTGCATGCCGCATGTCATGGGGGCCCCAAATGCATACCGCATGTCATGGGGGCCCAAATGCATGCCGCATGTTATGGGGGCCCTAAATGTATGCCGCATGTCATGGCAGCCCCAATACGTGCCACATGTCATGGGGGCCCCACGTGCATGCCGCATGTCATGGGTGCCCCACATGCATGCCTCATGTCATGGGGGCTCCAAATGCATGCCTCATGTCATGGCGTCCCCAAAGGCATGCCTCATGTCATGGGGGCCCCACATGCATGCCACATGTCATAGTGGCCCCACATGCATGCCACGTGTCAAGGGAGCCCCAAATGAATGTCGCATGTCAAGGGGGCCCCATGTGCATGCCACATGTCATGGGGACCCACATGCATGCAGCATGTCATGGATGCCCCATGACATGCGACAAGCATTTGGGCCCACATGCATGCCGCATGCCATGGGCCCCCCAAATGCATGCCGCATGTCATGGGGGCCCCACATGCATGCCGCATGTCATGGGGGCCCAAATGCTTGCCACATGTCATGGGGGCCATAAATGCATGCCGCATGTCATGGGGGCCCCAAATGCATGCCGCATGTCTCAGGTACCCCAAATGCATGCAGCATGTTATGCATGCCCCAAATGGGGGCCCCACATGCATGGCGCATTTCATGGGGGCCCCAAATGCATGCCGCATGTCATAGTGGCCCCAAATGCATGCTGCATATATTGGGGGCCCCAAATGCATGACACATGTCATGAGGGCCCCGCTTGCATGCCGCATGTCATTGGGGCCCCGCAATCATTCCGCATGTCATGGGGGCCTCACGTGCATTCCGCATGTCATGGGGCCCAAATGCATGCCGCATGTCATGGGGGCCCAACGTGCATGCCGCATGTATTGGGGTCCCCAACTGCATGCCGCATATCATGGGGCCCCACATGCATGCCACATGACATGGGGGCCCCACATGCTTGCCGCATTTCATGGGGGACCCAAATGCATGCATACCGCATGTCATTGGGGCCCCGCAGGCATTCCGCATGTCATGGGGGCCTCACGTGCATTCCGCATGTCATGGGGGCCCCACGGACATGCTGCATGTCATGGGGGCCCCACGTGCATGCCTCATGTCATGGGCCCCCCAAATGCATGCCGCATGTCATAGGGGTCCCACATGCATGCAGCATGTCATAGTGGCCCCAAATGCATGCTGCATGTCATGAGGGCCCCACGTGCATGGCACATTTCATGGGGGACCCAAATGCATGCCGCATGTCATGGGGGCCCCAAATGCATGGCGCATGTCATGGGGGATCCAAACTCATGCTGCATGTCGTTGGGGCCCCAAGCGTATGCCGCATGTCATGGAGGCCCCATGTGCATGCCACATGTAATGGGGGCCCCAAATGCATGCGGCATGTCATAGGGGCCCCACGTGCATGCCGCATGTCTCGGGCACCCCAAATGCATGCCGCATATAATGGGGCCCCCAAATTCATGCCGCAAGTCATTGGGGCCATAAATGCATCCTGCATGCCATGGGGCCCCCAAATGCATGCCGCATGTCAAGGGGGCCCAACATGCATGTCGCATGTCATCGGGGCCCAAATGCTTGCCGCATGTCATGGGGGCCCCACATGCATGCCGCATGTCATGGGGCCCAAAAGCTTGCCGCATGTCATGGGGGCCATAAATGCATGCCGCATGTCATGGGAGCCCCACATGAATGGCGCATGTCAAGGGGGCCCAACGTGCATGCCGCATGTATTGGGGGCCCCAAATTCATGCCGCAAGTCATGAGGGCCCTGCATGCATTCCGCATGTCATTGGGGGCCCAAATGCATGCCGCATGTCATGGGGGCCCCAAATGCATGCCGCATGTAATGGGGGATTCAAATGCATGCCACATGTCATGGGGGTCCCACATGCATGCCGCATGTCATGGGGGTCCCACATGCATGCCGCATGTCATGGGGGCCCCAAATGCTTGCCTCAAGTCATGGGGCCCCCCAAATGGATGCCGCATTTCATAGGGGCCCCACATGCATGACGCATATCTTGGGGCCCCAATTGCATGCCGCATGCCATAGGGGCCCCACGTACATGGCTCACGTCATGGGTGCCCCACCTGCATGCCGCATGTCATTGGGGCCCCAATTGCATGCCGCATGCCATAGGGGCCCCACATGCATTGCACATGTCATGGGGGCCCCAAATGCATGCCGCATGTTATGGGGGCCCCACATGCATGGAGCATGTCATGGGGGCCCCACGTGCATGCCGCATGTCATGGGGGATCCAAACTCATGCCGCATGTCATTGGGGCCCCAAGCGTATGCTGCATTTCATGGGGGCCCCATGTGCATGCCACATGTAATGTGGGCCCCAAATGCATGCGGCATGTCATAGAGGCCCCACGTGCATGCCGCATGCCTCGGGCACCCCAAATGCATGCAGCATGTTATGGGGGCCCCACGTGCATGCCGCATGTCATGGGGGCCCAAATGCATGCCGCATGTCATGGCGGCCCCACATGCATGCCGCATGTAATGGGTGCCCCAAATGCATGCCGCATGTCATGGGGGCTCCACGTGCATGCCGCATTTCATGGGGGACCCAAATGCATGCCGCATGTCATGGGCCCCCCAAATGCATGTCGCATGTCATGGGGGCCCCACGTGCATGCTGCATGTCATGGGGGCCCCAAATGAATGCCTCATGTCATGGGGGCCCCAAATGCATGCCGCATGTCATGGGGCCCCCCAAATGCATGCCGCATGTCATAGGGGCCCCACATGCATGCCGCATGTCATGGGGGCCCCACATGCATGCCGCATGTCATGGGGGCCCCAAATGCATGCCGCATGTCATGGGGGCCCCACGTGCTTGGCGCAAGTCATGGGTGCCCCACATGCATGATGCATGTCATCGGGGCCCCAAATGCATGCCGCATGTCATAGGGGCCCCACATGCATGACGCATGTCATGGGGGCCCCACATGCATGCCGCATGTCATGGGGGCCCAAATGCTTGCCGCATGTCATGGGGGCCAGAAATGCATGCCGCATGTCATAGGGGCCCCACATGCATGGCGCATTTCATGGGGGCCCTACATGCATGCCGCATGTCATAGTGGCCCCAAATGCATGCTGCATGTCATGAGGGGCCCACGTGCATGCCGCATGTCATGGGGGCCCCACATGCATGCCACATGTCATGGGGGCCCCACATGCTTGCCGCATTTCATGGGGGACCCAAATGCATGCATACCGCATGTCATTGGGGCCCCGCAGGCATTCCGCATGTCATGGGGGCCTCACGTGCATTCCGCATGTCATGGGGGCCCCACGGACATGCTGCATGTCATGGGGGCCCCACGTGCATGCCTCATGTCACGGGGGTCACAAATGTATGCCGCATGTCATTGGGGCCCCACGTGCATGCCGCATGTCATGGGCCCCCCAAATGCATGCCGCATGTCATAGGGGTCCCACATGCATGCAGCATGTCATGGGGGCCCCAAATGCATGCCGCATGTCATAGTGGCCCCAAATGCATGCTGCATGTCATGAGGGCCCCACGTGCATGGCGCATTTCATGGGGGACACAAATGCATGCCGCATGTCATGGGGGCCCCAAATGCATGGCGCATGTCATGGGGGATCCAAACTCATGCTGCATGTCATTGGGGCCCCAAGCGTATGCCGCATGTCATGGAGGCCCCATGTGCATGCCACATGTAATGGGGGCCCCAAATGCATGCGGCATGTCATAGGGGCCCCACGTGCATGCCGCATGTCTCGGGCACCCCAAATGCATGCCGCATATAATGGGGCCCCCAAATTCATGCCGCAAGTCATGGGGGCCATAAATGCATGCCGCATGTCAAGGGGCCCCCACGTGCATGACGCATGTCATGGGGACCCACATGCATGCCACATGTCATGGAGGCCCCCATGACATGCGGCAAGCATTTGGGCCCCACATGCATGCTGCATGCCATGGGGCCCCCAAATGCATGCCGCATGTCAAGGGGGCCCAACATGCATGTCGCATGTCATGGGGGCCCAAATGCTTGCCGCATGTCATGGGGGCCCCACATGCATGCCGCATGTCATGGGGCCCAAAAGCTTGCCGCATGTCACGGGGGCCATAAATGCATGCCGCATGTCATGGGAGCCCCACGTGCATGCCACATGTCATGGGGGGCCCACATGCATGCCGCATGTCATGGGGGCCCCACTTGCATGCATCATGTAATGGGGGTCCCACATGCATGCAGCATGTCATGAGGGCCCCACATGCATGCCGCATGTCATGGGGGTCCCCAAATGCATGCAGCATGTCATGGGGGCCCGACGTGCATGCCACATGTCATGGGGAGCCCACATGCATGCCGCATATCATAGGGGCCCCACATGCATGGAGCATGTCATGGGGGCCCCACGTGCATGCCGCATGTCATGGGGGATCCAAACTCATGCCGCATGTCATTGGGGCCCCAAGCGTATGCCGCATTTCATGGGGGCCCCATGTGCATGCCACATGTAATGTGGGCCCCAAATGCATGCGGCATGTCATAGAGGCCCCACGTGCATGCCGCATGTCTCGGGCAACCCAAATGCATGCAGCATGTTATGGGGGCCCCACGTGCATGCCGCATGTCATGGGGGCCCAAATGCATGCCGCATGTCTTGGCGGCCCCACATGCATGCCGCATGTCATGGGGGCTGCACGTGCATGCCGCATTTCATGGGGGACCCAAATGCATGCCGCATGTCATGGGCCCCCCAAATGCATGTCGCATGTCATGGTGGCCCCACGTGCATGCTGCATGTCATGGGGGCCCCAAATGAATGCCTCATGTCATGGGGGCCCCAAATGCATGCCGCATGTCATGGGCCCCCCAAATGCATGCAGCATGTCTTGAGGCCCACAAATGCATGCCGCATGTCATAGGGGCCCCACATGCATGCCGCATGTCATGGGGGCCCCACATGCATGCCGCATGTCATGGGGCCCCCAAATGCATGCCGCATGTCATGGGGGCCCCACGTGCTTGGCGCAAGTCATGGGTGCCCCACATGCATGACGCATGTCATCGGGGCCCCAAATGCATGCCGCATGTCATAGGGGCCCCACATGCATGACGCATGTCATGGGGGCCCCACATGCATGCCGCATGTCATGGGGGCCCAAATGCTTGCCGCGTGTCATGGGGGCCAGAAATGCATGCCGCATTTCATAGGGGCCCCACATGCATGGCGCATTTCATGGGGGCCCTACATGCATGCCGCATGTCATAGTGGCCCCAAATGCATGCTGCATGTCATGAGGGGCCCACGTGCATGCCGCATGTCATGGGGGCCCCAAATGCATGGCTCATGTCATGGGGGCCCCAAGTGCATGCCGCATGTCATAGTGGCCCCAAATGCATGCTGCATGTCATGAGGGGCCCACGTGCATGCCGCATGTCATGGGGGCCCCAAATGCATGGCTCAAGTCATGGGGGCCCCAAATGCATGCCACATATCATGGGGGCCCCACATGCATGCTGCATATATTGGGGGCCCCAAATGCATGCCGCATGTTATGGGGGCCCTAAATGTATGCCGCATGTCATGGCAGCCCCAATACGTGCCACATGTCATGGGGGCCCCACGTGCATGCCGCATGTCATGGGTACCCCACATGCATGCCTCATGTCATGGGGGCTCCAAATGCATGCCTCATGTCATGGCGTCCCCAAAGGCATGCCTCATGTCATGGGGGACCCACATGCATGCCACATGTCATAGTGGCCCCACATGCATGCCACGTGTCAAGGGAGCCCCAAATGAATGTCGCATGTCATAGTGGCCCCACATGCATGCAACGTGTCAAGGGAGCCCCAAATGAATGTCGCATGTCAAGGGGGCCCCATGTGCATGCCACATGTCATGGGGACCCACATGCATGCAGCATGTCATGGAGGCCCCATGACATGCGACAAGCATTTGGGCCCCACATGCATGCCGCATGCCATGGGCCCCCCAAATGCATGCCGCATGTCATGGGGGCCCCACATGCATGCCGCATGTCATAGGGGCCCAAATGCTTGCCACATGTCATGGGGGCCATAAATGCATGCCGCATGTCATGGGGGCCCCAAATGCATGCCGCATGTCTCAGGTACCCCAAATGCATGCAGCATGTTATGCATGCCCCAAATGCATGCCGCATGTCATGGGACCCCAAATGCATGCCGCATGTCATGGGGGGCCCACATGCATGCCGCATGTCATGGGGGCCCCAAATGCATGCCGCATGTCATGGGGGCCCCACGTGCTTGGCGCAAGTCATGGGTGCCCCACATGCATGACGCATGTCATCGGGGCCCCAAATGCATGCCGCATGTCATAGGGGCCCCACATGCATGACGCATGTCATGGGGGCCCCACATGCATGCCGCATGTCATGGGGGCCCAAATGCTTGCCGCATGTCATGGGGGCCAGAAATGCATGCCGCATGTCATATGGGGCCCCACATGCATGGCGCATTTCATGGGGGCCCTACATGCATGCCGCATGTCATGGGGGCCCCAAGTGCATGCCTCTTGTCATGGGGGCCCCAAATGCATGCCGCATGTCATAGTGGCCCCAAATGCATGCTGCATGTCATGAGGGGCCCACGTGCATGCCGCATGTCATGGGGGCCCCAAATGCATGGCTCAAGTCATGGGGGCCCCAAATGCATGCCACATATCATGGGGGCCCCACGTGCATGCTGCATATATTGGGGGCCCCAAATGCATGCCACATGTCATGACGGCCCCGCTTGCATGCCGCATGTCATTGGGACCCCGCAGGCATTCCGCATGTCATGGGGGCCTCACGTGCATTCCACATGTCATGGGGCCCAAATGCATGCCGCATGTCATGGGGGCCCAACGTGCATGCCGCATGTATTGGGGTCCCCAACTGCATGCCGCATATCATGGGGCCCCACATGCATGCCACATGTCATGGGGGCCCAAATGCATGCATACCGCATGTCATTGGGGCCCCGCAGGCATTCCGCATGTCATGGGGGCCTCACGTGCATTCCGCATGTCATGGGGCCCAAATGCATGCCGCATGTCATGGGGGCCCAACGTGCATGCCGCATGTATTGGGGTCCCCAACTGCATGCCGCATATCATGGGGCCCCACATACATGCCACATGTCATGGGGGCCCCACATGCTTGCCGCATTTCATGGGGGACCCAAATGCATGCATACCGCATGTCATTGGGGCCCCGCAGGCATTCCGCATGTCATGGGGGCCTCACGTGCATTCCGCATGTCATGGGGGCCCCACGGACATGCTGCATGTCATGGGGGCCCCACGTGCATGCCTCATGTCACGGGGGTCACAAATGTATGCCGCATGTCATGGGGGCCCCACGTGCATGCCGCATGTCATGGGCCCCCCAAATGCATGCCGCATGTCATAGGGGTCCCACATGCATGCAGCATGTCATGGGGGCCCCAAATGCATGCCGCATGTCATAGTGGCCCCAAATGCATGCTGCATGTCATGAGGGCCCCACGTGCATGGCGCATTTCATGGGGGACCCAAATGCATGCCGCATGTCATGGGGGCCCCAAATGCATGGCGCATGTCATGGGGGATCCAAACTCATGCTGCATGTCATTGGGGCCCCAAGCGTATGCCGCATGTCATGGAGGCCCCATGTGCATGCCACATGTAATGGGGGCCCCAAATGCATGCGGCATGTCATAGGGGCCCCACGTGCATGCCGCATGTCTCGGGCACCCCAAATGCATGCCGCATATAATGGGGCCCCCAAATTCATGCCGCAAGTCATGGGGGCCATAAATGCATGCCGCATGTCAAGGGGGCCCAACATGCATGTCGCATGTCATGGGGGCCCAAATGCTTGCCGCATGTCATGGGGGCCCCACATGCATGCCGCATGTCATGGGGCCCAAAAGCTTGCCGCATGTCACGGGGGCCATAAATGCATGCCGCATGTCATGGGAGCCCCACATGAATGGCGCATGTCAAGGGGGCCCAACGTGCATGCCGCATGTATTGGGGGCCCCAAATTCATGCCGCAAGTCATGAGGGCCCTGCATGCATTCCGCATGTCATGGGGGGCCCAAATGCATGCCGCATGTCATGGGGGCCCCAAATGCTTGCCTCAAGTCATGGGGCCCCCCAAATGGATGCCGCATTTCATAGGGGCCCCACATGCATGACGCATATCTTGGGGCCCACAAATGCATGCCGCATGTCATAGGGGCCCCACATGCATGGCACATGTCATAGGGGCCCCACGTACATGGCTCATGTCATGGGTGCCCCACCTGCATGCCGCATGTCATTGGGGCCCCAATTGCATGCCGCATGCCATAGGGGCCCCACATGCATGGCGCATGTCATGGGGGCCCCAAATGCATGCCGCATGTTATGGGGGCCCCATGTGCATGCCGCATGTCATGGGCCCCCAAATGCATGCAGCATGTCATGGGGGCCCCACGTGCATGCCACATGTCATGGGGGGCCCACATGCATGCCGCATGTCATGGGGGCCCCACTTGCATGCATCATGTAATGGGGGTCCCACACGCATGCAGCATGTCATGAGGGCCCCACATGCATGCCGCATGTCATGGGGGTCCCACGTGCATGCTGCATGTCATTGGGGCCCCACGTGCTTGCCGCATGTCACGAGGGCCACAAATGTATGCCGCTTGTCATGGGGGCCCCACGTGCATGCCGCATGTCATGGGCCCCCCCAAATGCATGCAGCATGTCATGGGGGCCCCACGTGCATGCCACATGTCATGGGGAGCCCACATGCATGCCACATGTCATAGGGGCCCCACATGCATGGAGCATGTCATGGGGGACCCATATGCATGCCGCATGTCATGGGCCCCCCAAATGCATGTCGCATGTCATGGGGGCCCCACGTGCATGCTGCATGTCATGGGGGCCCCAAATGAATGTCTCATGTCATGGGGGGCCCAAATGCATGCCGCATGTCATGGGGCCCCCCAAATGCATGCAGCATGTCTTGGGGCCCACAAATGCATGCCGCATGTCATAGGGGCCCCACATGCATGGCGTATTTCATGGGGGCCCCAAATGCGTGCCGCATATCATGGGGGCCCCAAATTCATGCCGCAAGTCATGGGGGCCATAAATGCATGCCGCATGTCAAGGGGGCCCCACGTGCATGACGCATGTCATGGGGACCCACATGCATGCCGCATGTCATGGAGGCCCCCATGACATGCGGCAAGCATTTGGGCCCCACATGCATGCTGCATGCCATGGGGGCCCCCAAATGCATGCCGCATGTCAAGGGGGTCCCACATGCATGCCGCATGTCATGGTGGCCCAAATGCTTGCCGCATGTCATGGGGGCCCCACATGCATGCCGCATGTCATGGGGCCCAAAAGCTTGCCGCATGTCATGGGGGCCATAAATGCATGCCGCATGTCATGGGAGCCCCACATGAATGTCGCATGTCAAGGGGGCCCAACGTGCATGCCGCATGTATTGGGGGCCCCAAATTCATGCCGCATGTCATGAGGGCCCTGCATGCATGCCACATGTCATGGGGGCCCCGCAGGCATTCGGCATGTCATGGGGGCCCCAAATGCATGCCGCATGTCATGGGGGCCCCACGTGCATGCCGCATGTAATGGGGGATACAAATGCATGCCGCATGTCATGGGGGTCCCACATGCATGCCGCATGTCATGGGGGCCCCAAATGCATGCCTCAAGTCATGGGGGCCCCAAATGCATGCCGCATGTCATTGGGGCCCCACATGCATGCCGCATGTCATGGGGTCCCCACATGCATGCCGCATGTCATGGAGGCTCAAATGCTTGCCGCATGTCATGGGGGCCATAAATGCATGCCGCATGTCATGGGGGCCCAACAAGCATGCCGCATGTATTGGGGTTCCCAAATTCATGCAGCATGTCATAGGGGCCCCACATGCATGGCGCATTTCATGGGGGCCCCACTTGCATGCAGCATGTAATGGGGGATCCAAATGCATGCTGCACGTCATGGGGGCTCCACGTGCATGCCGCATGTCATGGGGGCCCCGCAGGCATTCCACATGTCATGGGGGCCCCAAATAAATGCTGCATTTCATGGGGGCCCCACGTGCATGCCGCATGTCATGGGGGCCTCACGTGCATTCCGCATGTCATGGGGGCCATAAATGCATGCCGCATGTCATGGGGGCCCAACGTGCTGTCACGGGTGTGTTGCCACGAAGATCGTCACGAGTACACAGCCTGACTTCTCGCAGCTGACTTGTTGGTGCTTTGTGTTTCTCGGCAGTGAGGGAGTTAATTCTCTCTCTCTCTGGGCTAGATGAGGTCCAGCCTCGCCCAGCTGCAATCAATACTTCTGTAGTGAGACTCCTTCATATACCTGCTGGTCTGTTTGGGAGGTGTCGGTGAAAGCATTTCATTCAGACTGACAGAGCGGATCGTGGTGTTTGGAGTTGCTGAGATAAGTGTATTTGGAAGTGTTTTTTCCCTTTCCTCGCTTTATCATTTATCTCCTTTCCCGTTGGTTTTCCCTCTGTTGTAGTTGAGTAGTTTTGTATGCAAGGTGGTTTTGGTTTTTCCCTTGTACTGTCTCGTTCGTCTAAGTACTGTGTTTGGGCATATTATTTCTTGTTCCCTTTGGTTGTGATCGGGGTCCTTCTCAGGACTAGATTACTGAGGTGCAGGGATCTTCAGGAGGTAGGGGTTACGCTGGCGGCCTGGACCTCTGTACCTTTAACAGTACCTCCAGGTTGAGGGATTAGTCAGGGCCCCAGCTTAGGGTCAGCTTAGGCCCCCTACCTCCAGTATACAGAGACAGCGTGACATTTTCACCGACCCGCTTAGTTTTTCTCCAGCTACCATGGATCCAGTAGCCGGTCTAGCTCGGCAATTGCAGAGTTTGTCCATGGAGCTGGCGGACGTTAGGTCCAAGGTTTGGCATCCTCAGGAGCAAGCCGGACCAGAACCTAAAGTAGCTCTCCCTGACAGGTTCACTGGGGGGCGGGACAAGTTTTTTGTTTTCCGGGAGGCATGCAAATTGTACTTTCGGCTGCGGCCTCGGTCATCGGGGAGTGAAGAACAAAGGGTGGGAATTGTCATCTCGCTCCTACAAGGGGACCCACAATCTTGGGCGTTCTCTCTTCCCCCGGGTTCCCCGGTTCTCCAGTCAGTGGATAGGTTTTTCGCTGCTCTGGGACTCGTATATGATGACCCAGATCGGATCTCCCTTGCTGAGTCTAAGTTACGTAGGATCCAGCAGGGAGATCGTCCGGCGGAGGAATTCTGTTCGGAGTTCCGTAGGTGGGCCACGGACACCCAGTGGAATGACCCGGCTCTTAGGAGCCAGTTTTGTCATGGTTTATCCGACAAATTACAGGATGTGTTGGCTCAGTATGACTCTCCCGTGTCACTGGAAGCCGCTATGGCCCTTGCTATTCGCGTGGACAGACGGCTTCGGGAGAGGTGCGGGATAACTCTACCCCCTGTGATGACTCCACCTCCTACAAGGTCCCCTCATATGGTGGTTCCCCTGGTCAGTCCAGAGGAGCCTATGCAATTAGGAGGGACATCATTTCGGGGGAGGGGACCGGTGGTGCGCCATAAGGCAGGAAGGTGTTTCTTCTGCGGGAGAAAGGGACATTTTATTGGGGGGTGTCCATCCCGTCCCTTGCAGAGTGAAGAGTCGTCGGAAAACTGTTGATCCCAGGTTGTGTGGTGGACGGCAATCTGGGAGTAGGTATTTCGTCCCTAGGTTCGTCTCAGTTTCTCGTACCGGCGGAGGTGGTGGTGGGTACGAGAACTGAGAGGATATCTGTTCTTCTGGATAGTGGGGCCGGGGCTAATCTGGTTGATGCTCGGTTTGCCCGGGTTCAAGGTATGCGGTTGAGTGAGTTGGCTAAACCCATCCCCATATTCTCGATCGATGCCAGGCCTCTCGGTCAGGGAAGTTTTTTGCAAGCTGTGCATGACGTAAAACTTCAAGTGGGGGCAATACATAAAGAACTGTTGTCTTGCTACGTGTTGGAGGGTCTTCCCACTCCTATTGTGTTGGGCCTTCCTTGGTTAGCTAAGCATAACCCGGTTATTAATTGGCAAACCAGGGAGATAAGCCAATGGAGTAAATTCTGTAATAAAAACTGCATGAACACGGTCATTGGTGCGGTTACTCCTTGGGTCTTACCTCCATTTCTGGCGGACTTTGAGGATGTATTCTCGGAGAAAGGGTGTCAGGAACTACCTCCTCATCGCGTGTATGACTGTTCTGTAAAACTGCTCCCTGAGGCCAAGTTACCTAAAGCTAGGTTGTATAACCTTTCTGGTCCTGAGAGGCAGGCTATGAAGGATTATATTTCAGAAAGTCTGGCTAAGGGGCATATTAGACCTTCATCTTCACCGGTGGCTGCGGGGTTCTTTTTTGTTAAGAAGAAAGATGGAGGCCTACGCCCTTGCCTGGATTTCCGTGAACTTAATCGGATTACGGTCCGAGATCCGTATCCGCTCCCACTTATTCCCGATCTCTTTAATCAGATCGCGGGCGCCAAATGGTTCTCTAAGTTGGATCTCAGGGGGGCGTACAATCTGATTAGGATGAAGGAGGGGGATGAGTGGAAGACGGCGTTTAACACTCCGGAGGGGCATTATGAGAACCTTGTCATGCCATTCGGTCTGACTAATGCCCCGGCGGTGTTTCAACACTTTGTTAATGACATTTTTCGCCGCCTGGTGGGACAGTTTGTTGTCATATATCTGGATGATATCTTAATTTACTCGCCGGATCTGGTGTCTCATCAGGAGCACGTTAGGCAGGTGTTACAGATCTTGCGGGATAATAAACTGTATGCCAAGTGGGAAAAGTGTGTGTTCGCCGTACAGGAACTCCAGTTTTTAGGCTTTCTGGTTTCAGCGTCCGGTTTTCGTATGGACCCTGGGAAAGTGCGGGCAGTTCTTGAGTGGGATCGGCCAGAGAATCTTAAGGCACTACAACGTTTCCTGGGGTTTGCTAATTATTACCGGAAGTTCATTCGTAATTTCTCGTCCTTGGTTAAGCCTCTCACTGACATGACTAAAAAGGGGACGGATTTTTCTAGGTGGTCTGACAAGGCTTGTCAAGCATTCTCCTCTTTGAAAAAATGTTTTGCCTCGGCACCCATACTCATTCAACCTGATGCGTCTCAGCCATTCATTGTAGAGGTAGACGCTTCCGAGGTACGGGTGGGAGCAGTATTGTCACAGGGTTCGTCCCCTGGTAAGTGGCATCCGTGCGCCTTTTTCTCTAAAAAATTGTCGTCCGCTGAGAGGAATTACGATGTCGGCAATAGGGAACTCTTGGCCATTAAGTTAGCTTTTGAGGAGTGGCGCCATTTTTTGGAGGGGGCAGTTCATCCGGTCACCGTCATCACCGATCACAAGAACCTGCTATATCTGGAGTCCGCGAAACGTCTGAATCCCAGACAAGCTAGGTGGTCTTTGTTTTTTACCAGGTTTAATTTTGTCATTACATATCGTCCTGGGTCAAAAAATGTAAAGGCGGATGCCTTATCTCGTAGTTTCCCGGGGGCCGGGAATACGGACGACCCGATTCCTATCCTTCAGGAGGGGGTGGTGGTTTCGGCAGTATGCTCTGAGCTTGAGGAGGAGGTATTGGAGGCTCAGGGGGACGCCCCTGTTGGACCTCCGGGGAGGCTGTTTGTTCCAGATCAGTTGCGACAAAAGGTGATCGAGGCACACCATAACTCAGTTTTTGCAGGACACCCGGGGAGTAAAGCAACTGTGGATCTCCTCTCGCGTCGGTTTTGGTGGCCAAACTTACATAAGGAGGTGGTAACTTTTGTCGCGTCCTGTGGGGTTTGTGCGCGCTCTAAGACCTCACATACCCGTCCGTCTGGGGCCCTCTTACCTTTGAAGATCCCGGAGCGTCCTTGGACTCATCTGTCTATGGACTTTATTACGGACCTCCCTCCGTCTTCGGGAAAAACGGTCATACTCGTTGTAGTGGACAGGTTCAGCAAGATGGCACATTTTATCGCTCTTCCGGCTCTCCCTAATGCTAAAACTCTTGCGCAGGTGTTCATTGGGGAGATTGTGAGGCTTCACGGGGTACCCTCCGAGGTGGTGTCTGATCGGGGGTCTCAGTTTGTGTCTAAGTTCTGGAAGGCGTTTTGTGCACGGCGGGGGATGCAGTTGTCATTCTCATCGGCTTTTCATCCTTAGACCAATGGTCAGACGGAACGTATGAACCAGAGCTTGGAGACATATCTCCGGTGTTTTGTGTCAGAGAACCAGGAGGACTGGGCTTCTTTCTTACCTCTGGCAGAGTTTGCTCTTAATAATAGGCGGAGCGAGTCCACTGGTAAGTCCCCGTTTTTTGGGGCATATGGTTTTCACCCCCAGTTTTGTACTTTCAGTAGGGGGGGCTCTTCGGGGGTTCCTGAGGAGGAACGATTTTCCTCATCACTCGCTTCAGTATGGAGAGGGGTGCTGAAGAATCTGAATACTATGGGGAACCGATACAAACGTATGGCTGATAGGTCCGGACCAGACACTCTCCTCCTAAGTGTGAACGATCGGGTATGGTTGTCTACCAGGAATATTAAACTTAAGGTTCCCTCCTGGAAACTGGGTCCCAGGTTCATCGGGCCGTACAGAATCAGTTCTATTATTAATCCGGTGGCATTCCGTCTTGACCTCCCCCCTACGTTTAAAATTCACAACGTGTTTCACAGATCATTGCTTAAGAGGTATGTGGCGCCGGTGGTACCGTCACCTTTACCTCCCCCTCCAGTGGTTGTCAATGGTAACTTGGAGTTCCAGGTATCGAGGGTCATTGATTCACGCTTTAATCGCCGGTCCCTTCATTGGAAGGGGTATGTTCCTGAGGAGAGGATGTGGGTTCCTGCGTCGGATATTAACGCAGACCGATTAGTTCGGGCCTTCCACACGACTCACCCGGATAAACCTGGCCCTGAGGGTCCGGAGGCCCCTCGTAGAAGGGGGGGTACTGTCACGGGTGTGTTGCCACGAAGATCGTCACGAGTACACAGCCTGACTTCTCGCAGCTGACTTGTTGGTGCTTTGTGTTTCTCGGCAGTGAGGGAGTTAATTCTCTCTCTCTCTGGGCTAGATGAGGTCCAGCCTCGCCCAGCTGCAATCAATACTTCTGTAGTGAGACTCCTTCATATACCTGCTGGTCTGTTTGGGAGGTGTCGGTGAAAGCATTTCATTCAGACTGACAGAGCGGATCGTGGTGTTTGGAGTTGCTGAGATAAGTGTATTTGGAAGTGTTTTTTCCCTTTCCTCGCTTTATCATTTATCTCCTTTCCCGTTGGTTTTCCCTCTGTTGTAGTTGAGTAGTTTTGTATGCAAGGTGGTTTTGGTTTTTCCCTTGTACTGTCTCGTTCGTCTAAGTACTGTGTTTGGGCATATTATTTCTTGTTCCCTTTGGTTGTGATCGGGGTCCTTCTCAGGACTAGATTACTGAGGTGCAGGGATCTTCAGGAGGTAGGGGTTACGCTGGCGGCCTGGACCTCTGTACCTTTAACGGTACCTCCAGGTTGAGGGATTAGTCAGGGCCCCAGCTTAGGGTCAGCTTAGGCCCCCTACCTCCAGTATACAGAGACAGCGTGACACGTGCATGCCGCATGTATTGTGGGCCCCAAATTCATGCTGCATGTCATGAGGGCCCTGCATGCATGCCGCATGTCATGGGGGCCCCGCAGGCATTCCACATGTCATGGGGGGCCCAAATGCATGCCGCATGTCATGGGGTCCCCACGTGCATGCCGCATGTAATGGGGGATTCAAATGCATGCCGCATGTCATGGGGGTCCCACGTGCATGCCGCATGTCATGGGGGCCATAAATGCATGCTGCATGTCATGGGGGCCCAACGTGCATGCCGCATGTATTGGGGGCCCCAAATTCATGCCGCATGTCATGGGGGCCCCGCAGGCATTACGCATGTCATGGGGGCCCCAAATGCATGCCGCATGTCATGGGGGCCCCACGTGCATGCCGCATGCCATGGGGGCACCAAATGCATGCCGCAAGTCATAGTGGCCCCAAATGCATGCTGCATGTCATGACGGGCCCACGTGCATGCCGCATGTCATGGGGGCCCCAAATGCATGGCTCAACTCATGGGGGCCCCAAATGCATGCCACATATCATGGGGGCCCCACGTGCATGCTGCATATATTGGGGGCCCCAAATGCATGCCACATATCATGGGGGCTCCACGTGCATGCTGCATGTCATTGGGGCCCCACGTGCTTGCCGCATGTCATGGGGCCCCACGTGCATGCCTCATGTCACGGGGGCCACAAATGTATGCCGCATGTCATGGGGGCCCCACGTGCATGCCGCATGTCATGGGGCCCCCACATGCATGCCACATTTCATGGGGGACCCAAATGCATGCATGCCGCATGTCATTGGGGCCCCAAATGCATGCCGCATGTCATAGTGGCTCCAAATGCATGCCGCAAGTCATGGGTGCCCCACATGCATGCCGCATGTCATCGGGCCCACAAATGTATGCCGCATGTCATGGGGGCCCCACGTGCATGCCGCATGTCATGGGGCCCCCCAAATGCATGCCGCATGTCATAGGGGTCCCACATGCATGCCACATGTCATGGGGGCCCCAAATGAATGTCGCATGTCAAGGGGGACCCACATGCATGCTGCATGTCATGGAGGCCCCCAAATGCATGCAGCATGTCTTGAGGCCCACAAATGAATGCCGCATGTCATAGGGGCCCCACATGCATAGCGCATGTCATGGGGGACCCAAATGCATGACTCATGTCATGGGGGCCCCACGTGCATGTCGCATGTCATGGGGGATCCAAACTCATGCTGCATGTCATTGGGGCCCCAAGCGTATGCCGCATGTCATGGAGGCCCCATGTGCATGCCACATGTAATGGGGGCCACAAATGCATGCGGCATGTCATAGGGGCCCCACATGCATGGCGCATTTCATGGGGGCCCCACTTGCATGCAGCATGTAATGGGGGATCCAAATGCATGCTGCACGTCATGGGGGCTCCACGTGCATGCCGCATGTCATGGGGGCCCCGCAGGCATTCCACATGTCATGGGGGCCCCAAATAAATGCTGCATTTCATGGGGGCCCCACGTGCATTCCGCATGTCATGGGGGCCATAAATGCATGCCGCATGTCATGGGGGCCCAACGTGCTGTCACGGGTGTGTTGCCACGAAGATCGTCACGAGTACACAGCCTGACTTCTCGCAGCTGACTTGTTGGTGCTTTGTGTTTCTCGGCAGTGAGGGAGTTAATTCTCTCTCTCTCTGGGCTAGATGAGGTCCAGCCTCGCCCAGCTGCAATCAATACTTCTGTAGTGAGACTCCTTCATATACCTGCTGGTCTGTTTGGGAGGTGTCGGTGAAAGCATTTCATTCAGACTGACAGAGCGGATCGTGGTGTTTGGAGTTGCTGAGATAAGTGTATTTGGAAGTGTTTTTTCCCTTTCCTCGCTTTATCATTTATCTCCTTTCCCGTTGGTTTTCCCTCTGTTGTAGTTGAGTAGTTTTGTATGCAAGGTGGTTTTGGTTTTTCCCTTGTACTGTCTCGTTCGTCTAAGTACTGTGTTTGGGCATATTATTTCTTGTTCCCTTTGGTTGTGATCGGGGTCCTTCTCAGGACTAGATTACTGAGGTGCAGGGATCTTCAGGAGGTAGGGGTTACGCTGGCGGCCTGGACCTCTGTACCTTTAACAGTACCTCCAGGTTGAGGGATTAGTCAGGGCCCCAGCTTAGGGTCAGCTTAGGCCCCCTACCTCCAGTATACAGAGACAGCGTGACACGTGTATGCCGCATGTATTGTGGGCCCCAAATTCATGCTGCATGTCATGAGGGCCCTGCATGCATGCCGCATGTCATGGGGGCCCCGCAGGCATTCCGCATGTCATGGGGGGCCCAAATGCATGCCGCATGTCATGGGGTCCCCACGTGCATGCCGCATGTCATGGGGGCCATAAATGCATGCTGCATGTCATGGGGGTCCCACGTGCATGACGCATGTCATGGGGCCCATAAATGCATGCTGCATGTCATGGGGGCCCAACGTGCATGCCGCATGTATTGGGGGGCCCAAATTCATGCCGCATGTCATGGGGGCCCCGCAGGCATTACGCATGTCATGGGGGCCCCAAATGCATGCCGCATGTCATGGGGGCCCCACGTGCATGCCGCATGCCATGGGGGCACCAAATGCATGCCGCAAGTCATAGTGGCCCCAAATGCATGCTGCATGTCATGACGGGCCCACGTGCATGCCGCATGTCATGGGGGCCCCAAATGCATGGCTCAACTCATGGGGGCCCCAAATGCATGCCACATATCATGGGGGGCCCCACGTGCATGCTGCATATATTGGGGGCCCCAAATGCATGCCACATATCATGGGGGCTCCACGTGCATGCTGCATGTCATTGGGGCCCCACGTGCTTGCCGCATGTCATGGGGCCCCACGTGCATGCCTCATGTCACGGGGGCCACAAATGTATGCCGCATGTCATGGGGGCCCCACGTGCATGCCGCATGTCATGGGGCCCCCACATGCATGCCACATTTCATGGGGGACCCAAATGCATGCATGCCGCATGTCATTGGGGCCCCAAATGCATGCCGCATGTCATAGTGGCTCCAAATGCATGCCGCAAGTCATGGGTGCCCCACATGCATGCCGCATGTCATCGGGCCCACAAATGTATGCCGCATGTCATGGGGGCCCCACGTGCATGCCGCATGTCATGGGGCCCCCAAATGCATGCCGCATGTCATGGGGCCCCCAAATGCATGCCGCATGTCATGGGGGCCCAAATGAATGCCGCATGTCATGGGGGCCCAAATGCATGCCGCATGTCATGGTGACCCCACATGCATGCCGCATGTCATGGGGGGCCCACATGCATGCCGCATGTCTCAGGTACCCCAAATGCATGCAGCATGTTATGCATGCCCCACATGCATGCCGCATGTCATGGGGGCCCCAAATACATGCCGCATGTCATGGGTGCCCCACATGCATGCCGCATGTCATCGGGGCCCTAAATGCATGCCGCATGTCATGGGGGCCATAAATGCATGCCGCATGTCATGGGGGCCCAACGTGCATGCTGCATGTATTGTGGGCCCCAAATTCATGCTGCATGTCATGGGGGGCCCAAATGCATTCCGCATGTCATGGGGTTCCCACGTGCATGCCGCATGTAATGGGGGATTCAAATGCATGCCGCATGTCATGGGGGTCCCACGTGCATGCCGCATGTCATGGGGATTCAAATGTATGCCGCATGGCTTGGGGGTCCCACATGCATGCTGCATGTCATGGGGGCCCCAAATGCATGCATCAAGTCATGGGGGCCCCAAATGCATGCCTTAATTCATGGGGGCCCCACATGCATGCCGCATGTCATGGGGCCCCCAAATGCATGCCGCATGTCATGGGGCCCCCAAATGCATGCCGCATGTCATGGGGCCCAAATGCTTGCCGCATGTCATGGGGGCCATAAATGCATGCTGCATGTCATGGGGGCCCAACGTGCATGCCGCATGTATTGGGGGCCCCAAATTCATGCCGCATGTCATGGGGGCCCCGCAGGCATGCCGCATGTCATGGGGTCCCCACGTGCATGCCGCATGTCATGGGGGCCCCACGTGCATGCCGCATGTCATGGGGGCGCCAAATGCATGCCGCATGTCATAGTGGCCCCAAATGCATGCCGCATGTCATGGTAGCCCCACATGCATGCCACATGTCATGGGGGACCCACGTGCATGCCGCACGTCATGAAAGCCCCACGTGCATGCCGCATGTCATGGGGGCCCCAAATGCATGCCACATGTCATGGGGGCCCCAAATGCATGCCACATGTCATGGGGGCCCCAAATGCATGCCACATGTCATGGGGGCCCCACGTGCATGCCGCATGTCATGAAAGCCCCACGTGCATGCCGCATGTCATGTGGTCCCCACGTGCATTCCGCATGTCATGGGGGCTCTACATGCATGCCGCATGTCATGGGGGCACCAAGTGCATGCCTCATGTCATGGGGGCCCCAAATGCATGCCGCATGTCATGGTGGCTCCAAAAGCATGCCGCATGTCATGTGGGCCCCAAATGTATGCCACATGTCATGGGGGCCCCAAGAGCATACCGCATGACATGGGGGCCCCAAGTGCTTGAGGCATGTCATGGGGGCCCAACATGCATGCCGCATGTCTTGGGTACCCCAAATGCATGTCGCATGTCATTTTTGCCCCACATGCATGAAGCATGTCATGGTGGCACCAAATGCATTCTACATATCATGGAGGCCCCACGTGCATGCCATGACATGCGGCATGCACGTGGGGCCCCCTTGACATGCAACATTCATTTGGGGCCCCCATGACATGTGGCATGCATGTGGGGCTCCCATGACATGCGGCATCCATTTATGGCCCCCATGACATGCGGCATGCATTTGGGCCCCCATGACATGCGGCATGCATTTGGGCCCCCATGACATGCGGCATGCATTTGGGCCCCCATGACATGCGGCATGCATTTGGGGGCCCATGACATGCGGCATGCATTTGGGGGCCCATGACATGCGGCATGCATGTGGGGCCCAAATGCATGCCGCATGTCATGGGGGCCCAAATGCTTGCCGCATGTCATGGGGGCCCCACATGCATGCCGCATGTCTCAGGTACCCCAAATGCATGCAGCATGTTATGCATGCCCCACATGCATTCCGCATGTCATGGGTGCCCCACATGCATTCCGCATGTCATGGGTGCCCCACATGCATGCCGCATGTCATCGGGGCCCTAAATGCATGCCGCATGTCATGGGGGCCATAAATGCATACCGCATGTCATGGGGGCCCAACGTGCATGCCGCATGTATTGTGGGCCCCAAATTCATGCTGCATGTCATGAGGGCCCTGCATGCATGCCGCATGTCATGGGGGCCCCGCAGGCATTCCGCATGTCATGGGGGCCCAAATGCATGCCGCATGTCATGGGGTTCCCACGTGCATGCCGCATGTAATGGGGGATTCAAATCCATGCCGCATGTAATGGGGGATTCAAATGCATGCCGCATGTCATGGGGGTCCCACGTGCATGCCGCATGTCATGGGGATTCAAATGTATGCCGCATGGCTTGGGGGTCCCACATGCATGCTGCATGTCATGGGGGCCCCAAATGCATGCGTCAAGTCATGGGGGCCCCAAATGCATGCCTTAATTCATGGGGGCTCCAAATGCATGCCGCATGTCATGGGGGCCCCACATGCATGCCGCATGTCATGGGCCCCCAAATGCATGCCGCATGTCATGGGGCCCCCAAATGCATGCCGCATGTCATGGGGCCCCCAAATGCATGCCGCATGTCATGGGGCCCCCAAATGCATGCCGCATGTCATGGGGGCCCAAATGCATGCCGCATGTCATGGGGGCCATAAATGGATGCCGCATGTCATGGGAGCCCCACATGCATGCCACATGTCATGGGGGCCCCAAATGAATGTTGCATGTCAAGGGGGCCCCACGTGCATGCCGCATGTCATGGTGACCCCACATGCATGTCATGGGGGCCCCACATGCATGCCGCATGTCTCAGGTACCCCAAATGCATGCAGCATGTTATGCATGCCCCACATGCATGCCGCATGTCATGGGGGCCCCAAATACATGCCACATGTCATGGGTGCCCCACATGCATGCCGCATGTCATCGGGGCCCTAAATGCATGCCGCATGTCATGGGGGCCACAAATGCATGCCGCATGTCTCAGGTACCCCAAATGCATGCATCATGTTATGCATGCCCCAAATGTATGCCGCATGTCATGGGGGCCCCACATGCATGCCGCATGTCATGGGGGCCCCACATGCATGCCGCATGTCACGGAGGCCCCAAATGCATGCCACATGTCATGGGAGCCCCACATGAATGCCGCATGTCATGGGGACCCCAAATGCATGCCGCATGTCATGGGGGCCATAAATGCATGCCGCATGTCATGGGGCCCAACGTGCATGCCGCATGTATTGTGGGCCCCAAATTCATGCTGCATGTCATGAGGGCCCTGCATGCATGCCGCATGTCATGGGGGCCCCGCAGGCATTCCGCATTTCATGGGGGGCCCAAATGCATGCCGCATGTCATGGGGTTCCCACGTGCATGCCGCATGTAATGGGGGATTCAAATGCATGCCGCATGTCATGGGGGTCCCACGTGCATGCCGCATGTCATGGGGATTCAAATGTATGCCGCATGGCTTGGGGGTCCCACATGCATGCTGCATGTCATGGGGGCCCCAAATGCATGCGTCAAGTCATGGGGGCCCCAAATGCATGCCTTAATTCATGGGGGCTCCAAATGCATGCCGCATGTCATGGGGGCCCCACATGCATGCCGCATGTCATGGGGCCCCCAAATGCATGCCGCATGTCATGGGGTTCCCACATGCATGCCGCATGTCATGGGGCCCAAATGCTTGCCGCATGTCATGGGGGCCATAAATGCATGCTGCATGTCATGGGGGCCCAACGTGCATGCCGCATGTATTGGGGGCCCCGCAGGCATGCCGCATGTCATGGGGGCCCCGCAGGCATGCCGCATGTCATGGGGGCCCCACGTGCATGCCGCATGTCATGGGGGCCCCACGTGCATGCCGCATGTCATGGGGGCGCCAAATGCATTCCGCATGTCATAGTGGCCCCAAATGCATACTGCCTGTCATGGGACCTCCACATGCATGCCGCATGTCATGGGGCCCCATGTGCATGCTGCATGTCATGGGGGCCCCAAATGCATGCCGCATGTTATGTGGCCCCATGTGCATGACGTATGTTATGGGGCCCCATGTGCATGCCACATGCCATGGGGTCCACATGCATACCGCATGTCATTGGGGGAACATGTGCATACCGCATATCATGGGCCCCACATGCATACCGCATGTCATAGGTGCCCCAAATGCATGCCGCATGTCATGGGGCCCCATGTGCATGCCACATGTCATGGAGGCCCCAAATGCATGCCGCATGTCATTGGGGCCCCAAATGCATACTGCCTGTCATGGGACCTCCACATGCATGCCGCATGTCATGGGGCCCCATGTGCATGCTGCATGTCATGGGGGCCCCAAATGCATACTGCCTGTCATGGGACCTCCACATGCATGCCGCATGTCATGGGGCCCCATGTGCATGCTGCATGTCATGGGGGCCCCAAATGCATACTGCCTGTCATGGGACCTCCACATGCATGACGTATGTTATGGGGCCCCATGTGCATGCCGCATGTCATGGGGGCCCACATGCATGCCACATGTCATGGGGGCACCACATGCATACCGCATGTCATGGGGCTCCACGTGCATACCGCATGTCATGGGGCCCCACGTGCATGACGCATGTTATGGGTGCCCCAAATGCATGCCGCATGTCATGGGGGCCAAAAATGCATGCCACATGTCATGGGGGCCACACGTGCATGACACATGTAATGGGGGCTCCACATGCATGCCACATGTCAACGAGGCCCCACGTGCATGCCACATTTCATTGGGGGCCCAAATGCACGCTGCATGTCAGAGGCCACAAATGCATGCTGCATGTCATGGGGCCCCACATGCATGCCCCATGTCTTGGGGGCCTCAAATGCATGCTGCACGTGATGGGGGCCCCAAATGCATGCCGCATATCATGTGGCCCCAAGTGCATGACGCATGTCATGGGGCCCCTTGTGCATGCCGCATGTCATGAGGGCCCACATGCATGCCACATGTCATGGGGGCCCAAATGCATGCCGCATGTCATGTGGCCCCAAGTGCATGACGCATGTCATGGGGCCCCTTGTGCATGCCGCATGTCATGAGGGCCCACATGCATGCCACATGTCATGGGGGCACCACATGCATACCGCATGTCATGGGGCTCCACGTGCATACCGCATGTCATTGGGCCCCACGTGCATGACGCATGTTATGGGTGCCCCAAATGCATGCCACATGTCATGGGGGCCACACTTGCATGACACATGTCATGGGGGCTCCACGTGCATGCCACATTTCATTGGGGGCCCAAATGCATGCTGCATGTCAGAGGCCACAAATGCATGCCGCATGTCATGGGGTCCCCACATGCATTCCGCATGTCATGGGGGCTCTACATCCATGCCGCATGTCATGAGGGCACCAAGTGCATGCCGCATGTCATGGGGGCCCCAAATGCATGCCGCATGTCATGGGGGCTCCAAATGCATGCCGCATGTCATGGGGGCCCCAAATGCATGCCACATGTCATGGGGGCCCCAAGAGCATGCCGCGTGACATGGGGGCCCCACGTGCTTGACGCATGTCATGGGGGCCCCACATGCATGCCGCATGTCTTGAGTACCCCAAATGCATGTCGCATGTCATTTGGGCCCCACATGCATGACGCATGTCATGGTGGCCCCAAATGCATTCTACATATCATGGAGGCCCCACGTCCATGCCGCATGTCATGTGGGCCCCAAATGCAAGCCGCCTGTCATGGGGGCCAAAAAAGCATTCCGCATGTCAAGGGGACCCCAAATGCATGCCTCATGTCATGGGGGCCACAAATGCATGCTGCATGTCATGGGGCCCCACATGCATGCCCCATGTCTTGGGGGCCTCAAATGCATGCTGCACGTGATGGGGGACCCAAATGCATGGCACATGTCATGGTAGCCGACACGCATGCCGCATGTCATGGGGGCCTCAAATACGTGCCACATGTCATGGGGGCCCCACATGCATGGTGCATGTCATAGGGGGCCCACATGCATGCCGCATGTCATGGGGCCCCACATGCATGCCGCATGTCATGGGGGCCTCAAATGTATGCTTCATGTCATGGGGGCCCCAAATGCAAAGTGCATGTCATGGGGCCTCACGTGCATACTGCATGTCATGGGGACCCCCAAAGCTTGACTCATGTCATGGGGGCCCCAAATGCATTCTGCATGTCATGGGAGCTCCACATGCATGCCGCATGTCATGTGGCCCCACGTGCATGCCGCATGTCATGGGGGACCCAAATGCATACCGCATATCATGGGGGCAACACGTGTATACCGCATATCATGGGGCCCCACGTGCATACCGCATGTCATTGGGGCCCCAAATGCATACAACCTGTCATGGGATCTCCATATGCATGCCGCATGTCATGGGGTCCCATGTGCATGCCGCATGTCATGTGGCCCCAAGTGCATGCCACATGTCATGGGGCCCCATGAGCATTCCGCATGTCATGGGGGTTCCATGTGCATGCCACATGGAATGGGGAACCCACATGCATGCCGCATGTCATGGGGGCCCACATGCATGCCGCATGTCATGGGGGCCCACATGCATGCCGCATGTCATGGAGGCACCAAATGCATACCGCATGTCATGGGGCTCCACGTGCATACCGCATGTCATGGGGCCCCAAGTGCATGCCGCATGTCATGGATGCCCCAAATACATGCCGCATGTCATGGGGGCCAAAAAAACATGCCGCTTGTCATAGGGGCCCCAAATGCATTCCGCATGTCATGGGGGTCACACGTGCATGCCCCATGTCATGGGAGCTCCACATGCATGCCACATGTCATGTAGGCCCCACGTGCATGCCGCATTTCATTGGGGGCCCCAAATGCATGCTGCATGTCAGGGGCCACAAATGCATGCTGCATGTCATGGGGGCCCCAAATACGTGCCACATATCATGGGGGCACCAAATGCATGGGCCATGTCATAGGGGCCCCACATGCATGCCGCATGTCATGGGGCCCCAAATGCATGCTGCATGTCATGTGGTCCCCACTTGCATTCCGAATATCATGGGGGCTCTACATGCATGCCGCATGTCATGGGGGCACCAAGTGCATGCCTCATGTCATGGGGGCCCCAAATGCATCACGTATGTCATGGCGTCCCCAAAGGCATGCCTCATGTCATGGGGGCCCCACATGCATGCCACATGTCAAGGGAGCCCCAAATGAATGTCGTATGTCAAGGGGGCCCCATGTGCATGCCGCATGTCATGGGGACCCACATGCATGCAGCATGTCATGGAGGCCCCATGACATGCGACAAGCATTTGGGCCCCACATGCATGCCGCATGCCATGGGCCCCCACATGCATGCCGCATGTCATGGGGGCCCCACATGCATGCCGCATGTCATGGGGGCCCAAATGCTTGCCACATGTCATGGGGGCCATAAATCCATGCCGCATGTCATGGGGGCCCCAAATGCATGCCGCATGTCTCAGGTACCCCAAATGCATGCAGCATGTTATGCATGCCCCAAATGCATGCCGCATGCCATGGGAGCCCACATGCATGTCGCATGTCATGGGGCCCCACATGCATGCCGCATGTCATGGGGGCCCCACATGCATGCCACATGTCATGGGGGCCCCACATGCATGCCGCATGTCATGGGGGCCCCACATGCATGCCGCATGTCATGGGGGCCCCACGTGCTTGCTGCATGTCATGGGGGCCCCACGTGCATGCCTCATGTCACGGGGGTCACAAATGTATGCCGCATGTCATGGGGGCCCCACGTGCATGCCGCATGTCATGCCCCCAAATGCATGCCGCATGTCATAGGGGTCCCACATGCATGCCGCATGTCATGGGGGCCCCAAATGCATGCTGCATGTCATAGTGGCCCCAAATGCATGCTGCATGTCATGAGGGCCCCACGTGCATGCCGCATGTCATGGGGGACCCAAATGCATGCCGCATGTCATGGGGGACCCAAATGCATGCCGCATGTCATGGGGGCCCCAAATGCATGCCGCATGTCATGGGGGATCCAAACTCATGCTGCATGTCATTGGGGCCCCAAGCGTATGCCGCATGTCATGGAGGCCCCATGTGCATGCCACATGTAATGGGGGCCCCAAATGCATGCGGCATGTCATAGGGGCCCCACGTGCATGCCGCATGTCTCGGGCACCCCAAATGCATGCCGCATATAATGGGGCCCCCAAATTCATGCCGCAAGTCATGGGGGCCATAAATGCATGCCGCATGTCAAGGGGCCCCCACGTGCATGACGCATGTCATGGGGACCCACATGCATGCCACATGTCATGGAGGCCCCCATGACATGCGGCAAGCATTTGGGCCCCACATGCATGCTGCATGCCATGGGGCCCCCAAATGCATGCCGCATGTCAAGGGGGCCCAACATGCATGTCGCATGTCATGGGGGCCCAAATGCTTGCCGCATGTCATGGAGGCCTCACATGCTTGCCGCATGTCATGGGGCCCAAAAGCTTGCCGCATGTCATGGGGGCCATAAATGCATGCCGCATGTCATGGGAGCCCCACATGAATGGCGCATGTCAAGGGGGCCCAACGTGCATGCCGCATGTATTGGGGGCCCCAAATTCATGCCGCAAGTCATGAGGGCCCTGCATGCATTCCGCATGTCATGGGGGGCCCCATGTGCATGCCGCATGTCATGGGGGCCCCAAATGCATGCCGCATGTCATGGGGGCCCCACGTGCATGCCGCATGTCATGGGGCCCCCAAATGCATGCAGCATGTCATGGGGCCCCACTTGCATGCATCATGTAATGGGGGTCCCACCTTGCATGCAGCATGTCATGAGGGCCCCACATGCATGCCGCATGTCATGGGGTTCCCACGTGCATGCTGCATGTCATGGGGGCCCCACGTGCATGCCACATGTCATGGGGAGCCCACATGCATGCCGCATGTCATGGGGGGCCCCACATGCATGGAGCATGTCATGGGGGCCCCACGTGCATGCCGCATGTCATGGGGGATCCAAACTCATGCCGCATGTCATTGGGGCCCCAAGCGTATGCCGCATTTCATGGGGGCCCCATGTGCATGCCACATGTCTCAGGTACCCCAAATGCATGCAGCATGTTATGCAGGCCCCAAATGCATGCCGCATGTCATGGGGGCCCCACGTGCATGCCGCATGTCTCGGGCACCCCAAATGCATGCAGCATGTTATGGGGGCCCCACGTGCATGCCGCATGTCTCAGGTACCCCAAATGCATGCAGCATGTTATGCAGGCCCCAAATGCATGCCGCAAGTCATGGGGGCCCCACATGCATGCCGCATGTCATGGGGGGCCCCAAATGCATGCCGCATGTCATGGGGGCTCCACGTGCATGCCGCATTTCATGGGGGACCCAAATGCATGCCGCATGTCATGGGGGCCCCAAATGCATGTCGCATGTCATGGGGGCCCCACGTGCATGCTGCATGTCATGGGGGCCCCAAATGAATTCCTCATGTCATGGGGGCCCCAAATGCATGCCGCATGTCATGGGGCCCCCCAAATGCATGCAGCATGTCTTGGGGCCCACAAATGCATGCCGCATGTCATAGGGGCCCCACATGCACGGCGTATTTCATGGGGGCCCCAAATGCGTGCCGCATATCATGGGGGCCCCAAATTCATGCCGCAAGTCATGGGGGCCATAAATGCATGCCGCATGTCAAGGGCGCCCCACGTGCATGACGCATGTCATGGGGACCCAAATGCTTGCCGCATGTCATGGGGGCCCCACATGCATGCCGCATGTCATGGGGCCCAAAAGCTTGCCTCATGTCATGGGGGCCATAAATGCATGCCGCATGTCATGGGAGCCCCACATGAATGTCGCATGTCAAGGGGGCCCAACGTGCATGCCGCATGTATTGGGGGCCCCAAATTCATGCCGCATGTCATGAGGGCCCTGCATGCATGCCACATGTCATGGGGGCCCCGCAGGCATTCCACATGTCATGGGGGCCCCAAATGCATGCCTCAAGTCATTGGGGCCCCACATGCATGCCGCATGTCATGGGGGCCATAAATGCATGCTGCATGTCATGGGGGCCCAACAAGCATGCCGCATGTATTGGGGGCCCCAAATTCATGCAGCATGTCATAGGGGCCCCACATGCATGGCGCATTTCATGGGGGCCCCACTTGCATGCAGCATGTAATGGGGGATCCAAATGCATGCTGCACGTCATGGGGGCCCCACGTGCATGCCGCATGTCATGGGGGCCCCGCAGGCATTCCACATGTCATGGGGGCCCCAAATAAATGCTGCATTTCATGGGGGCCCCACGTGCATGCCGCATGTCATCTGGCCCCCCAAATGGATGCCGCATGTCATAGGGGCCCCACATGCATGCCGCATATCATGGGGGCCCCAAATGCATGCAGCATGTCATAGTGGCCCCACGTGCATACCACATGTCATGGGGGCCCCACATGCATGCCGCATGTCATGGGGGCCCCACATGCATGCCGCATGTCATGGGGGCCCCACATGCATGACGCATGTCATGGGGGCCCAAATGCATGACGCATGTCATGAATGCTCCACGTGCATGCCGCATGTAATGGGGCCCCCAAATTCATGTTGCATGTCATAGGGGCCCCACGTGCATTCCGCATGTCATGGGGGCACCACTTGCATGCAGCATGTAATGGGGGCACCACTTGCATGCAGCATGTAATGGGGGATCCAAATGTATGCCGCATGTCATGGGGGTCCCACATGCATGCCGCATGTCATGGGGGTCCCACATGCATGCCGCATGTCATGGGGGCCCACATGCATGCCGCATGTCATGGGGCACCGCTTGCATGCAGCATGTAATGGGGGATCCAAATGCATGACGCATGTCAAGGGGGCCCCACGTGCATGCCGCATGTCATGGGGACCCACATGCATGCCGCATGTCATGGAGGCCCCCATGACATGCGACAAGCATTTGGGCCCCACATGCATGCCGCATACCATGGGGCCCCCAAATGCATGCCGCATGTCATGGGGGCCCAAATGCTTGCCGCATGTCATGGGGGCCATAAATGGATGCCGCATGTCATG
The DNA here is from genome assembly GCF_046119375.1 of Phyllobates terribilis. Lineage (NCBI taxonomy): Eukaryota > Metazoa > Chordata > Amphibia > Anura > Dendrobatidae > Phyllobates > Phyllobates terribilis. The sequence goes on from NW_027364187.1 coordinate 81,712, forward strand.
GGAGCCCCACATGCATGCCACATGTCATGGGGGCCCCAAATGAATGTTGCATGTCAAGGGGGCCCCACATGCATGCCGCATGTCATGGGGACCCGACATGCATGACGCATGTCATGGGGGCCCCACATGCATGACGCATGTCACGGAGGCCCCAAATGCATGCCGCATGTCATGGGAGCCCCACATGAATGTCGCATGTCAAGGGGGCCCCACGTGCATGCCGCATGTCATGGGGATACCAAATGCATGCCGCATGTCATGGGGCCATAAATGCATGCAGCATGTAATGGGGATCCAAATGCATGACGCATGTCATGGGGGCTCCAAATGCATGCGGCATGTCATAGTGGCCCCACGTGCATGCCGCATGTCATGGGGATACCAAATGCATGCCGCATGTCATGGGGCCATAAATGCATGCAGCATGTAATGGGGATCCAAATGCATGACGCATGTCATGGGGGCCCAAATGCATGACGCATGTCATGGATGCTCCACGTGCATGCCGCATGTTATGGGGCCCCCAAATTCATGTTGCATGTCATAGGGGCCCCACGTGTATTCCGCATGTCATGGGGCCCACAAATGCATGCCGCATGTCATAGGGGCCCCACATGCATGGCGCATGTCATGGGGGCCCTACATGCATGCCGCAAGTCATGGGGGCCCCAAATGCATGCTGCATGTCATGGGGCCCCCCAAATGCATGCAGCATGTCTTGGTGCCCACAAATGCATGCCGCATGTCATAGGGGCCCCACATGCATGGCGCATTTCATGGGCTCCCCACATGCATGCGCATGTCATGGGGGCCTCAAATGCGTGCCGCATATCATGGGGGCCCCAAATGCATACCGCATGTCATGGGGGCCCACATGCATGCCGCATGTAATGGGGGCACCACTTGCATGCAGCATGTAATGGGGGCACCACTTGCATGCAGCATGTAAAGGGGGATCCAAATGCATGACGCATGTCATGGGGGTCCCACATGCATGCCGCATGTCATGGGGGCCCACATGCATGCCGCATGTCATGGGGGCACCACTTGCATGCAGCATGTAATGGGGGATCCAAATGCATGACGCATGTCAAGGGGGCCCCACGTGCATGCCGCATGTCATGGGGACCCACATGCATGCCGCATGTCATGGAGGCCCCCATGACATGCGACAAGCATTTGGGCCCCACATGCATGCCGCATGTCATGGGGCCCCCAAATGCATGCCGCATGTCATGGGGGCCCAAATGCATGCCGCATGTCATGGGGGCCCAAATGCATGCCGCATGTCATGGGGCCCAAATGCATGCCGCATGTCATGGGGGCCCAAATGCATGCCGCATGTCATGGGGGCCCAAATGCTTGCCGCATGTCATGGGGGCCATAAATGGATGCCGCATGTCATGGGAGCCCCACATGCATGCCACATGTCATGGGGGCCCCAAATGAATGTTGCATGTCAAGGGTGCCCCACGTGCATGCCGCATGTCATGGTGACCCCACATGCATGCCGCATGTCATGGGGGCCCCACATGCATGCCGCATGTCTCAGGTACCCCAAATGCATGCAGCATGTTATGCATGCCCCACATGCATGCCGCATGTCATGGGGGCCCCAAATACATGCCGCATGTCATGGGTGCCCCACATGCATGCCGCATGTCATCGGGGCCCTAAATGCATGCCGCATGTCATGGGGGCCATAAATGCATGCCGCATGTCATGGGGGCCCAACGTGCATGCCGCATGTATTGTGGGCCCCAAATTCATGCTGCATGTCATGAGGGCCCCCAAATGCATGCCGCATGTCATGGGGCCCCCAAATGCATGCCGCATGTCATGGGGTTCCCACATGCATGCCGCATGTCATGGGGCCCAAATGCTTGCCGCATGTCATGGGGGCCATAAATGCATGCTGCATGTCATGGGGGCCCAACGTGCATGCCGCATGTATTGGGGGCCCCAAATTCATGCCGCATGTCATGGGGGCCCCGCAGGCATGCCGCATGTCATGGGGGCCCCACGTGCATGCCGCATGTCATGGGGGCCCCACGTGCATGCCGCATGTCATGGGGGTGCCAAATGCATGCCGCATGTCATAGTGGCCCCAAATGCATGCTGCATGTCATGGTAGCCCCACATGCATGCCACATGTCATGGGGGACCCACTTGCATGCCGCATGTCATGAAAGCCCCACGTGCATGCCGCATGTCATGGGGGCCCCACATGCATGCCACATGTCATGGGGGCCCCAAATGCATGCCACATGTCATGGGGGCCCCACGTGCATGCCGCATGTCATGAAAGCCCCACGTGCATGCCGCATGTCATGTGGTCCCCACGTGCATTCCGCATGTCATGGGGGCTCTACATGCATGCCGCATGTCATGGGGGCACCAAGTGCATGCCTCATGTCATGGGGGCCCCAAATGCATGCCGCATGTCATGGTGGCTCCAAAAGCATGCCGCATGTCATGTGGGCCCCAAATGTATGCCACATGTCATGGGGGCCCCAAGAGCATACCGCATGACATGAGGGCCCCAAGTGCTTGAGGCATGTCATGGGGGCCCAACATGCATGCCGCATGTCTTGGGTACCCCAAATGCATGTCGCATGTCATTTGGGCCCCACATGCATGAAGCATGTCATGGTGGCACCAAATGCATTCTACATATCATGGAGGCCCCACGTGCATGCCACATGTCATGGGGGCCCCAAATGCAAGCCACATGTCATGGGGGCCAAAAAAGCATGCCGCGTGTCATAGGGGCCCCAAATGCATTCCGAATGTCATGGGGGTCACACATTCATGTCGCATGTCATGGGGGCCCCACGTGCATTCCACATTTCATTGGGGGCCCCAAATGCATGCTGCATGTCTGGGGCCCCAAATGCATGCTGCATGTGATGGGGGCCCCAAATGCATGCAACATGTCATGGTAGCCCCACATGCATGCCACATGTCATTGGGGACCCACGTGCATGCCGCATGTCATGAAAGCCCCACGTGCATGCCGCATGTCATAGGGGCCCCACATGCATGCCACATGTCATGGGGGCCCCAAATGCATGCCACATGTCAGGGGGGCCCCAAATGCATGCCGTATGTCATGGGTGCCCCAAATGCATGCCGCTTGTCATGGGTACCCCAAATGCATGCCGCATATCATGTGTACCCCAAATGCATACCCCATGTCATGGGGGACCCACGTGCATACCGCATGTCATGGGGCTCCACGTGCATACCGCATGTCATTGGGCCCCACGTGCATGACGCATGTTATGGGTGCCCCAAATGCATGCCACATGTCATGGGGGCCACACTTGCATGACACATGTCATGGGGGCTCCACGTGCATGCCACATTTCATTGGGGGCCCAAATGCATGCTGCATGTCAGAGGCCACAAATGCATGCCGCATGTCATGGGGTCCCCACATGCATTCCGCATGTCATGGGGGCTCTACATCCATGCCGCATGTCATGAGGGCACCAAGTGCATGCCGCATGTCATGGGGGCCCCAAATGCATGCCGCATGTCATGGGGGCCCAAAATGCATGCCGCATGTCATGGGGGCCCCAAATGCATGCCGCATGTCATGGGGGCTCCAAATGCATGCCGCATGTCATGGGGGCCCCAAATGCATGCCGCATGTCTTGAGTACCCCAAATGCATGTCGCATGTCATTTGGGCCCCACATGCATGACGCATGTCATGGTGGCCCCAAATGCATTCTACATATCATGGAGGCCCCACGTCCATGCCGCATGTCATGTGGGCCCCAAATGCAAGCCGCCTGTCATGGGGGCCAAAAAAGCATTCCGCATGTCAAGGGGACCCCAAATGCATGCCTCATGTCATGGGGGCCACAAATGCATGCTGCATGTCATGGGGCCCCACATGCATGCCCCATGTCTTGGGGGCCTCAAATGCATGCTGCACGTGATGGGGGACCCAAATGCATGGCACATGTCATGGTAGCCGACACGCATGCCGCATGTCATGGGGGCCTCAAATACGTGCCACATGTCATGGGGGCCCCACATGCATGGTGCATGTCATAGGGGCCCCACATGCATGCCGCATGTCATAGGGCCCCACATGCATGCCGCATGTCATGGGGGCCTCAAATGTATGCTGCATGTCATGGGGGCCCCAAATGCATGCCGCATGTCATGGGGTCCCCACATGCATTCCGTATGTCATGGGGGCTCTACATCCATGCCGCATGTCATGAGGGCCCCAAGTGCATGCCGCATGTCATGAGGGCCCCAAGTGCATGCCGCATGTCATGGGGGCCCCAAATGCATGCCGCATGTCATGGGGGCTCCAAATGAATGCCGCATGTCATGGGGGCCCCAAATGCATGCCACATGTCATGGTGGCCCCAAGAGCATGCCGCGTGACATGGGGGCCCCACGTGCTTGACGCATGTCATGGGGGCCCCACATGCATAACGCATGTCTTGAGTACCCCAAATGCATGTCGCATGTCATTTGGGCCCCACATGCATGACGCATGTCATGGTGGCACCAAATGCATTCTACATATCATGGAGGCCCCACGTCCATGCCGCATGTCATGGGGGCCCCAATTGCATGCTGCGTGTCTTGGGAACCCCAAATGCATGTCGCATGTCATGTGGCCCCACGTGCATGCCGCATGTCATGGGGACCCATGTGCATGCCGAATGTCATGGGGGTACCACGTGCATGCCACATATCATGGGGTCCCCACATGCATGCCTCATTTCATGGGGGCCCCAAATGCAAAGTGCATGTCATGGGGGCCTCACGTGCATACTGCATGTCATGGGGACCCCCAAAGCTTGACTCATGTCATGGGGGCCTCAAATGCATTCTGCATGTCATGGGAGCTCCACATGCATGCCGCATGTCATGTGGCCCCACGTGCATGCCGCATGTCATGGGGGCCCCAAATGCATACCGCATATCATGGGGGCAACACGTGTATACCGCATATCATGGGGCCCCACGTGCATACCGCATGTCATTGGGGCCCCAAATGCATACAACCTGTCATGGGATCTCCATATGCATGCCGCATGTCATGGGGTCCCATGTGCATGCCGCATGTCATGTGGCCCCAAGTGCATGCCACATGTCATGGGGCCCCATGAGCATTCCGCATGTCATGGGGGTTCCATGTGCATGCCACATGGAATGGGGAACCCACATGCATGCCGCATGTCATGGGGGCCCACATGCATGCCGCATGTCATGGGGGCCCACATGCATGCCGCATGTCATGGAGGCACCAAATGCATACTGCATGTCATGGGGCTCCACGTGCATACCGCATGTCATGGGGCCCCAAGTGCATGCCGCATGTCATGGATGCCCCAAATACATGCCGCATGTCATGGGGGCCAAAAAACATGCCGCTTGTCATAGGGGCCCCAAATGCATTCCGCATGTCATGGGGGTCACACGTGCATGCCCCATGTCATGGGGGCTCCACATGCATGCCACATGTCATGTAGGCCCCACGTGCATGCCGCATTTCATTGGGGGCCCCAAATGCATGCTGCATGTCAGGGGCCACAAATGCATGCTGCATGTCATGGGGGCCCCAAATACGTGCCACATATCATGGGGGCACCAAATGCATGGGCCATGTCATAAGGGCCCCACATGCATGCCGCATGTCATGTGGTCCCCACTTGCATTCCGAATATCATGGGGGCTCTACATGCATGCCGCATGTCATGGGGGCCCCACATGCATGCCGCATGTCATGGGGGCCCCACATGCATGCCGCATGTCATGGGGGCCCCACGTGCTTGCTGCATGTCATGGGGGCCCCACGTGCATGCCTCATGTCACGGGGGTCACAAATGTATGCCGCATGTCATGGGGGCCCCACGTGCATGCCGCATGTCATGCCCCCCCAAATGCATGCCGCATGTCATAGGGGTCCCACATGCATGCCGCATGTCATGGGGCCCCCAAATGCATGCTGCATGTCATAGTGGCCCCAAATGCATGCTGCATGTCATGAGGGCCCCACGTGCATGCCGCATGTCATGGGGGACCCAAATGCATGCCGCATGTCATGGGGGCCCCAAATGCATGCCGCATGTCATGGGGGATCCAAACACATGCTGCATGTCATTGGGGCCCCAAGCGTATGCCGCATGTCATGGAGGCCCCATGTGCATGCCACATGTAATGGGGGCCCCAAATGCATGCGGCATGTCATAGGGGCCCCACGTGCATGCCGCATGTCTCGGGCACCCCAAATGCATGCCGCATATAATGGGGCCCCCAAATTCATGCCGCAAGTCATGGGGGCCATAAATGCATGCCGCATGTCAAGGGGCCCCCACGTGCATGACGCATGTCATGGGGACCCACATGCATGCCACATGTCATGGAGGCCCCCATGACATGCGGCAAGCATTTGGGCCCCACATGCATGCTGCATGCCATGGGGCCCCAAAATGCATGCCGCATGTCAAGGGGGCCCAACATGCATGTCGCATGTCATGGGGGCCCAAATGCTTGCCGCATGTCATGGAGGCCTCACATGCATGCCGCATGTCATGGGGCCCAAAAGCTTGCCGCATGTCATGGGGGCCATAAATGCATGCCGCATGTCATGGGAGCCCCACATGAATGGCGCATGTCAAGGGGGCCCAACGTGCATGCCGCATGTATTGGGGGCCCCAAATTCATGCCGCATGTCATGGGGGGCCCAAATGCATGCCGCATGTCATGGGGGCCCCAAATGCATGCCTCAAGTCATGGGGCCCCCCAAATGGATGCCGCATTTCATAGGGGCCCCACATGCATGACGCATATCTTAGGGCCCACAAATGCATGCCGCATGTCATAGGGGCCCCACATGCATGGCACATGTCATAGGGGCCCCACGTACATGGCTCATGTCATGGGTGCCCCACCTGCATGCCGCATGTCATTGGGGCCCCAATTGCATGCCGCATGCCATAGGGGCCCCACATGCATGGCGCATGTCATGGGGGCCCCAAATGCATGCCGCATGTTATGAGGGCCCCATGTGCATGCCGCATGTCATGGGGGCCCCAAATGCATGCCGCATGTCATGGGGGCCCCACGTGCATGCCGCATGTCATGGGGTTCCCACGTGCATGCTGCATGTCATTGGGGCCCCACGTGCTTGCCGCATGTCACGAGGGCCACAAATGTATGCCGCATGTCATGGGGGCCCCACGTGCATGCCGCATGTCATGGGGCCCCCCAAATGCATGCATCATGTCATGGGGCCCCACGTGCATGCCACATGTCATGGGGAGCCCACATGCATGCCGCATGTCATGGGGGGCCCCACATGCATGGAGCATGTCATGGGGGCCCCACGTGCATGCCGCATGTCATGGGGGATCCAAACTCATGCCGCATGTCATTGGGGCCCCAAGCGTATGCCGCATTTCATGGGGGCCCCATGTGCATGCCACATGTAATGTGGGCCCCAAATGCATGCGGCATGTCATAGAGGCCCCACGTGCATGCCGCATGTCTCGGGCACCCCAAATGCATGCAGCATGTTATGGGGGGCCCACGTGCATGCCGCATGTCTCAGGTACCCCAAATGCATGCAGCATGTTATGCAGGCCCCAAATGCATGCCGCATGTCATGGGGGCTCCACATGCATGCCGCATGTCATGGGGCCCCACATGCATGCCGCATGTCATGGGTGCCCCAAATGCATGCCGCATGTCATGGGGGCTCCACGTGCATGCCGCATTTCATGGGGGACCCAAATGCATGCCGCATGTCATGGGGCCCCCAAATGCATGTCGCATATCATGGGGGCCCCACGTGCATGCTGCATGTCATGGGGGCCCCAAATGAATGCCTCATGTCATGGGGGCCCCAAATGCATGCCGCATGTCTTGGGGCCCACAAATGCATGCCACATGTCATAGGGGCCCCACATGCATGGCGTATTTCATGGGGGCCCCAAATGCGTGCCGCATATCATGGGGGCCCCAAATTCATGCCGCAAGTCATGGGGGCCATAAATGCATGCCGCATGTCAAGGGCGCCCCACGTGCATGACGCATGTCATGGGGACCCACATGCATGCCGCATGTCATGGAGGCCCCCATGACATGCGGCAAGCATTTGGGCCCCACATGCATGCTGCATGCCATGGGGACCCCAAATGCATGCCGCATGTCAAGGGGCCCAAAAGCTTGCCGCATGTCATGGGGACCCCAAATGCATGCCGCATGTCAAGGGGCCCAAAAGCTTGCCGCATGTCATGGGGGCCATAAATGCATGCCGCATGTCATGGGAGCCCCACATGAATGTCGCATGTCAAGGGGGCCCAACGTGCATGCCGCATGTATTGGGGGGCCCAAATTCATGCCGCATGTCATGAGGGCCCTGCATGCATGCCACATGTCATGGGGGCCCCGCAGGCATTCCGCATGTCATGGGGGCCCCAAATGCATGCCTCAAGTCATTGGGGCCCCACATGCATGCCGCATGTCATGGGGTCCCCACATGCATGCCGCATGTCATGGGGGCTCAAATGCTTGCCGCATGTCATGGGGGCCATAAATGCATGCTGCATGTCATGGGGGCCCAACAAGCATGCCGCATGTATTGGGGGGCCCAAATTCATGCAGCATGTCATAGGGGCCCCACATGCATGGCGCATTTCATGGGGGCCCCACTTGCATGCAGCATGTAATGGGGGATCCAAATGCATGCTGCACGTCATGGGGGCCCCACGTGCATGCCGCATGTCATGGGGGCCCCGCAGGCATTCCACATGTCATGGGGGCCCCAAATAAATGCTGCATTTCATGGGGGCCCCACGTGCATGCCGCATGTCATCTGGCCCCCCAAATGGATGCCGCATGTCATAGGGGCCCCACATGCATGCCGCATATCATGGGGGCCCCAAATGCATGCAGCATGTCATAGTGGCCCCACGTGCATACCACATGTCATGGGGGCCCCACATGCATGCCGCATGTCATGGGGGCCCCACATGCATGCCGCATGTCATGGGGGCCCAAATGCATGACGCATGTCATGAATGCTCCACGTGCATGCCGCATGTAATGGGGCCCCCAAATTCATGTTGCATGTCATAGGGGCCCCACGTGCATTCCGCATGTCATGGGGGCACCACTTGCATGCAGCATGTAATGGGGGCACCACTTGCATGCAGCATGTAATGGGGGATCCAAATGCATGCCGCATGTCATGGGGGTCCCACATGCATGCCGCATGTCATGGGGGCCCACATGCATGCCGCATACCATGGGGCCCCCAAATGCATGCCGCATGTCATGGGGGCCCAAATGCTTGCCGCATGTCATGGGGGCCATAAATGGATGCCGCATGTCATGGGAGCCCCACATGCATGCCACATGTCATGGGGGCCCCAAATGAATGTTGCATGTCAAGGGGGCCCCACATGCATGCCGCATGTCATGGGGACCCGACATGCATGCCGCATGTCATGGGGGCCCACATGCATGCCGCATGTCTCAGGTACCCCAAATGCATGCAGCATGTTATGCATGCCCAAAATGCATGCCGCATGTCATGGGGGCCCCACATGCATGCCGCATGTCATGGGGGCCCCAAATACATGCCGCATGTCATGGGGGCCCCAAATGCATGCCGCATGTCATGGGGGCCCCACATGCATGACGCATGTCATGGGGGCCCCACATGCATGACGCATGTCACGGAGGCCCCAAATGCATGCCGCATGTCATGGGAGCCCCACATGAATGTCGCATGTCAAGGGGGCCCCACGTGCATGCCGCATGTCATGGGGATACCAAATGCAAGCCGCATGTCATGGGGCCATAAATGCATGCCGCATGTCATGGGGGCCCCACGTGCATGCCACATGTCATTGGGGGCCCACATGCATGCCGCATGTCATGGGGGCCACACTTGCATGCAGCATGTAATGGGGATCCAAATGCATGACGCATGTCATGGGGGCTCCAAATGCATGCGGCATGTCATAGTGGCCCCACGTGCATATCACATGTCATGGGGGCCCAAATGCATGACGCATGTCATGGATGCTCCATGTGCATGCCGCATGTTATGGGGCCCCCAAATTCATGTTGCATGTCATAGGGGCCCCACGTGCATTCCGCATGTCATGGGGCCCACAAATGCATGCCGCATGTCATGAAAGCCCCACGTGCATGCCGCATGTCATGGGGGCCCCACATGCATGCCACATGTCATGGGGGCCCCACATGCATGCCACATGTCATGGGGGCCCCAAATGCATGCCACATGTCATGGGGGCCCCAAATGCATGCCACATGTCAGGGGGGCCCCAAATGCATGCCACATGTCAGGGGGGCCCCAAATGCATGCCGCTTGTCATGGGTACCCCAAATGCATGCCGCATATCATGTGTACCCCAAATGCATACCCCATGTCATGGGGGACCCACGTGCATACCGCATGTCATGGGGACCCCCTATGCATGCCTCATGTCATGGGGGCCCCAAATGCATACTGCATGTCTTGCGGCATGCACGTGGGGCCACAAGACATGCGGCATGCATGTGGAGCTCCCAAGACATGCAGTATGCATTTGGGGCCCCCATGACATGCGGCATGAAATTGGTACCCCCATGACATTCGGCATCCACATGGGGCCCCATGACATGCGGCATGCACGTGGGGCCACAAGACATGTGGCATGCATGTGGAGCTCCCATGTCATGGGGCCCCATGTGGATGCCGAATGTCATGGGGGTACCAATTTCATACCGCATGTCATGGGGGACACTCATGCATACCGCATGTAATGGGGGCAACACGTGCATACCGCATGGCATTGGTCCCAAAATGCATGCCGCATGTCATGGGGCCCCATGTGCATGCCACTTGCCATGGGGTCCACATGCATACCGCATGTCATTGGGGGAACATGTGCATACCGCATATCATGGGCCCCACATGCATACCGCATGTCATAGGTGCCCCAAATGCATGCCGCATGTCATGGGGCCCCATGTGCATGCCACATGTCATGGAGGCCCCAAATGCATGCCGCATGTCATTGGGGCCCCAAATGCATACTGCCTGTCATGGGACCTCCACATGCATGCCGCATGTCATGGGGCCCCATGTGCATGCTGCATGTCATGGGGGCCCCAAATGCATGCCGCATGTTATGTGGCCCCATGTGCATGACGTATGTTATGGGGCCCCATGTGCATGCCGCATGTCATGGGGGCCCACATGCATGCCACATGTCATGGGGGCAACACATGCATACCGCATGTCATGGGGCTCCACGTGCATACCGCATGTCATGGGGCCCCACGTGCATGACGCATGTTATGGGTGCCCCAAATGCATGCCGCATGTCATGGGGGCCAAAAATGCATGCCACATGTCATGGGGGCCACACGTGCATGACACATGTAATGGGGGCTCCACATGCATGCCACATGTCAACGAGGCCCCACGTGCATGCCACATTTCATTGGGGGCCCAAATGCACGCTGCATGTCAGAGGCCACAAATGCATGCTGCATGTCATGGGGCCCCACATGCATGCCCCATGTCTTGGGGGCCTCAAATGCATGCTGCACGTGATGGGGGCCCCAAATGCATGCCGCATATCATGTGGCCCCAAGTGCATGACGCATGTCATGGGGCCCCTTGTGCATGCCGCATGTCATGAGGGCCCACATGCATGCCACATGTCATGGGGGCCCCAAATGCATGCCGCATGTCATGTGGCCCCAAGTGCATGACGCATGTTATGGGTGCCCCAAATGCATGCCACATGTCATGGGGGCCACACTTGCATGACACATGTCATGGGGGCTCCACGTGCATGCCACATTTCATTGGGGGCCCAAATGCATGCTGCATGTCAGAGGCCACAAATGCATGCCGCATGTCATGGGGTCCCCACATGCATTCCGCATGTCATGGGGGCTCTACATCCATGCCGCATGTCATGAGGGCACCAAGTGCATGCCGCATGTCATGGGGGCCCCAAATGCATGCCGCATGTCATGGGGGCTCCAAATGCATGCCGCATGTCATGGGGGCCCCAAATGCATGCCACATGTCATGGGGGCCACACTTGCATGACACATGTCATGGGGGCTCCACGTGCATGCCACATTTCATTGGGGGCCCAAATGCATGCTGCATGTCAGAGGCCACAAATGCATGCCGCATGTCATGGGGCCCCTTGTGCATGCCGCATGTCATGAGGGCCCACATGCATGCCACATGTCATGGGGGCACCACATGCATACCGCATGTCATGGGGCTCCACGTGCATACCGCATGTCATTGGGCCCCACGTGCATGACGCATGTTATGGGTGCCCCAAATGCATGCCACATGTCATGGGGGCCACGCTTGCATGACACATGTCATGGGGGCTCCACGTGCATGACACATTTCATTGGGGGCCCAAATGCATGCTGCATGTCAGAGGCCACAAATGCATGCCGCATGTCATGGGGGCCCCAAATGCATGCCGCATGTCATGGGGGCTCCAAATGAATGCCGCATGTCATGGGGGCCCCAAATGCATGCCACATGTCATGGTGGCCCCAAGAGCATGCCGCGTGACATGGGGGCCCCACGTGCTTGACGCATGTCATGGGGGCCCCACATGCATGACGCATGTCTTGAGTACCCCAAATGCATGTCGCATGTCATTTGGGCCCCACATGCATGACGCATGTCATGGTGGCACCAAATGCATTCTACATATCATGGAGGCCCCACGTCCATGCCGCATGTCATGGGGGCCCCAATTGCATGCTGCGTGTCTTGGGAACCCCAAATGCATGTCGCATGTCATGTGGCCCCACGTGCATGCCGCATGTCATGGGGACCCATGTGCATGCCGAATGTCATGGGGGTACCACGTGCATGCCTCATTTCATGGGGGCCCCAAATGCAAAGTGCATGTCATGGGGGCCTCACGTGCATACTGCATGTCATGGGGACCCCCAAAGCTTGACTCATGTCATGGGGGCCCCAAATGCATTCTGCATGTCATGGGTGCCCCACATGCATGATGCATGTCATCGGGGCCCCAAATGCATGCCGCATGTCATAGGGGCCCCACATGCATGCCGCATGTCATCGGGGCCCCACATGCATGCCGCATGTCATGGGGGCCCAAATGCTTGCCGCATGTCATGGGGGCCAGAAATGCATGCCGCATGTCATGGGGGCCCTACATGCATGCCTCATGTCATGGGGGCCCTACATGCATGCCTCATGTCATGGGGGCCCTACATGCATGCCTCATGTCATGCGGGCCCTACATGCATGCCTCATGTCATGGGGGCCCCAAGTGCATGCCTCTTGTCATGGGGGCCCCAAATGCATGCCGCATGTCATGGGGGCCCCAAGTGCATGCCTCTTGTCATGGGGGCCCCAAATGCATGCCGCATGTCATAGTGGCCCCAAATGCATGCTGCATGTCATGAGGGCCTCACGTGCATGCCGCATGTCATGGGGGCCCCAAATGCATGGCTCAAGTCATGGGGGCCCCAAATGCATGCCACATATCATGGGGGCCCCACGTGCATGCTGCATATATTGGGGGCCCCAAATGCATGCCACATGTCATGAGGGCCCCGCTTGCATGCCGCATGTCATTGGGGCCCCGCAGGCATTCCGCATGTCATGGGGGCCTCACGTGCATTCCCCATGTCATGGGGCCCAAATGCATGCCGCATGTCATGGGGGCCCAACGTGCATGCCGCATGTATTGGGGTCCCCAACTGCATGCCGCATATCATGGGGCCCCACATGCATGCCACATTTCATGGGGGACCCAAATGCATGCATACCGCATGTCATTGGGGCCCCGCAGGCATTCCGCATGTCATGGGGGCCTCACGTGCATTCCGCATGTCATGGGGGCCCCACGTGCTTGCTGCATGTCATGGGGGCCCCACGTGCATGCCTCATGTCACGGGGGTCACAAATGTATGCCGCATGTCATGGGGGCCCCACGTGCATGCCGCATGTCATGCTCCCCCCCAAATGCATGCCGCATGTCATAGGGGTCCCACATGCATGCCGCATGTCATGGGGGCCCCAAATGCATGATGCATGTCATAGTGGCCCCAAATGCATGCTGTATGTCACGAGGGCCCCACATGCATGGCGCATTTCATGGGGGACCCAAATGCATGCTGCATGTCATGGGGGCCCCAAATGCATGGCGCATGTCATGGGGGATCCAAACTCATGCTGCATGTCATTGGGGCCCCAAGCGTATGCCGCATGTCATGGAGGCCCCATGTGCATGCCACATGTAATGGGGGCCCCAAATGCATGCGGCATGTCATAGGGGCCCCACGTGCATGCCGCATGTCTCGGGCACCCCAAATGCATGCCGCATATAATGGGACCCCCAAATTCATGCCGCAAGTCATGGGGGCCCCCACGTGCATGACGAATGTCATGGGGACCCACATGCATGCCACATGTCATGGAGGCCCCCATGACATGCGGCAAGCATTTGGGCCCCACATGCATGCTGCATGCCATGGGGCCCCCAAATGCATGCCGCATGTCAAGGGGGCCCAACATGCATGTCGCATGTCATGGGGGCCCAAATGCTTGTCGCATGTCATGGAGGCCTCACATGCATGCCGCATGTCATGGGGCCCAAAAGCTTGCCGCATGTCATGGGGGCCATAAATGCATGCCGCATGTCATGGGAGCCCCACATGAATGGCGCATGTCAAGGGGGCCCAACGTGCATGCCGCATGTATTGGGGGCCCCAAATGCATGCCGCATGTCATGGGGGGCCCAAATGCATGCCGCATGTCATGGGGGCCCCAAATGCATGCCGCATGTAATGGGGGATTCAAATGCATGCCGCATGTCATGGGGGCCCCAAATGCATGACTCATGTCATGGGGGATCCAAACTCATGCCGCATGTCATTGGGGCCCCAAGCGTATGCCGCATTTCATGGGGGCCCCATGTGCATGCCACATGTAATGTGGGCCCCAAATGCATGCGGCATGTCATAGAGGCCCCACGTGCATGCCGCATGTCTCGGGCACCCCAAATGCATGCATCATGTTATGGGGGCCCCACGTGCATGCCGCTTGTCTCAGGTACCCCAAATGCATGCAGCATGTTATGCAGGCCCCAAATGCATGCCCCATGTCATGGGGGCCCCAATGCATGTCGCATGTCATGGGGGCCCCACATGCATGCCGCATGTCATGGGTGCCCCAAATGCATGCCGCATGTCATGGGGGCTCCACGTGCATGCCGCATGTCATGGGGGACCCAAATGCATGCCGCATGTCATGGGGCCCCCAAATGCATGTCGCATGTCATGGGGGCCCCACGTGCATGCTGCATGTCATGGGGGCCCCAAATGAATGCCTCATGTCATGGGGGCCCCAAATGCATGCCGCATGTCATGGGGCCCCCCAAATGCATGCAGCATGTCTTGGGGCCCACAAATGCATGCCGCATGTCATAGGGGCCCCACATGCATGGCGTATTTCATGGGGGCCCCAAATGCGTGCCACATATCATGGGGGCCCCAAATTCATGCCGCAAGTCATGGGGGCCATAAATGCATGCCGCATGTCAAGGGCGCCCCACGTGCATGCCGCATGTCATGGGGACCCACATGCATGCCGCATGTCATGGAGGCCCCCATGACATGCGGCAAGCATTTGGGCCCCACATGCATGCTGCATGCCATGGGGACCCCAAATGCATGCCGCATGTCAAGGGGGTCCCACATGCATGCCGCATGTCATGGGGGCCCAAATGCTTGCCGCATGTCATGGGGGCCCCACATGCTTGCCGCATGTCATGGGGCCCAAAAGCTTGCCGCATGTCATGGGGGCCATAAATGCATGCCGCATGTCATGGGAGCCCCACATGAATGTCGCATGTCAAGGGGGCCCAACGTGCATGCCGCATGTATTGGGGCCCCCAAATTCATGCCGCATGTCATGAGGGCCCTGCATGCATCCCACATGTCATGGGGGCCCCGCAGGCATTCCGCATGTCATGGGGGCCCCAAATGCATGCCGCATGTCATGGGGGCCCAAAATGCATGCCGCATGTCATTGGGGCCCCACATGCATGCCGCATGTCATGGGGTCCCCACATGCATGCCGCATGTCATGGGGCCCCACGTGCATGCCCCATGTAATGGGGGATTCAAATGCATGCCGCATGTCATGGGGGTCCCACATGCATGCCGCATGTCATGGGGGCCCCAAATGCATGCCTCAAGTCATGGGGGGCCCAAATGCATGCCGCATGTCATTGGGGCCCCACATTCATGCCGCATGTCATGGGGTCCCCACATGCATGCCGCATGTCATGGGGGCTCAAATGCTTGCCGCATGTCATGGGGGCCATAAATGCATGCCGCATGTCATGGGGGCCCAACAAGCATGCCGCATGTATTGGGGGCCCCAAATTCATGCAGCATGTCATAGGGGCCCCACATGCATGGCGCATTTCATGGGGGCCCCACTTGCATGCAGCATGTAATGGGGGATCCAAATGCATGCTGCACGTCATGGGGGCCCCACGTGCATGCCGCATGTCATGGGGGCCCCAAATAAATGCTGCATTTCATGGGGGCCCCACGTGCATGCCGCATGTCATGGGGCCCCCCAAATGGATGCCGCATGTCATAGGGGCCCCACATGCATGCCGCATATCATGGGGGCCCCAAATGCATGCAGCATGTCATGGGGGCCCCACGTGCATGCCACATGTTATTGGGGGCCACATGCATGCCGCATGTCATGGGGGCCACACTTGCATGCAGCATGTAATGGGGATCCAAATGCATGACGCATGTCATGGGGGCCCCAAATGCATGCAGCATGTCATAGTGGCCCCACGTGCATGCCGCATGTCATGGGGGCCCCACATGCATGCCGCATGTCATGGGGGCCCAAATGCATGACGCATGTCATGAATGCTCCACGTGCATGCCGCATGTAATGGGCCCCCAAATTCATGTCGCATGTCATAGGGGCCCCACGTGCATTCCGCATGTCATGGGGGCTCCACGTGCATGCCGCATACCATGGGGCCCCCAAATGCATGCCGCATGTCATGGGGGCCCAAATGCTTGCCGCATGTCATGGGGGCCATAAATGGATGCCACATGTCATGGGAGCCCCACATGCATGCCACATGTCATGGGGGCCCCAAATGAATGTTGCATGTCAAGGGGGCCCCACATGCATGCCGCATGTCATGGGGACCCCACATGCATGCCGCATGTCATGGGGGCCCACATGCATGCCGCATGTCTCAGGTACCCCAAATG
This sequence comes from Phyllobates terribilis, assembly GCF_046119375.1. Taxonomy (NCBI): domain Eukaryota; kingdom Metazoa; phylum Chordata; class Amphibia; order Anura; family Dendrobatidae; genus Phyllobates; species Phyllobates terribilis. The sequence goes on from NW_027364187.1 coordinate 99,048, forward strand.
CATGCAGCATGTTATGCATGCCCCAAATTCATGCCGCATGTCATGGGGGCCCCACATGCATGCCGCATGTCATGGGGGCCCCAAATACATGCCGCATGTCATGGGGGCCCCAAATGCATGCCGCATGTCATGGGGGCCCCACATGCATGACGCATGTCATGGGGGCCCCACATGCATGCCGCATGTCACGGAGGCCCCACATGCATGCCGCATGTCATGGGAGCCCCACATGAATGTCGCATGTCAAGGGGCCCCACGTGCATGCCGCATGTCATGGGGATACCAAATGCATGCCGCATGTCATGGGGCCATAAATGCATGCCGCATGTCATGGGGGCCCCACGTGCATGCCACATGTCATTGGGGGCCCACATGCATGCCGCATGTCATGGGGGCCACACTTGCATGCAGCATGTAATGGGGATCCAAATGCATGACGCATGTCATGGGGGCCCCAAATGCATGCGGCATGTCATAGTGGCCCCACGTGCATGCCGCAAGTCATGGGGGCCCCAAATGCATGCCACATGTCATGAGGGCCCCGCTTGCATGCCGCATGTCATTGGGGCCCCGCAGGCATTCCGCATGTCATGGGGGCCCCACGTACATGCTGCATGTCATTGGGGCCCCACGTGCTTGCCGCATTTAATGGGGGACGCAAATGCAGGCCGCATGTCACAGGGGTCCCACATGCAAGCCGCATGTCATGGGGGCCCCAAATGCATGCCGCATGTCATAGTGGCCCCAAATGCATGCTGTATGTCATGAGGGCCCCACGTGCATGCGGCATGTCATAGGGGCCCCACGTGCATGCCGCATGTCTCGGGCACCCCAAATTCATGCCGCATGTCATAGGGGCCCCACGTGCATGGCGCAAATCATGGGTGCCCCACATGCATGCCGCATGCATGTCATCGGGGCCCCAAATGCATGCCGCATGTCATAGGGGCCCCACATGCATGCCGCATTTCATGGGGGACCCAAATGCATGCCGCATGTCATAGGGGCCCCACATGCATGGTGCATTTCATGGGCCCCCCACATGCATGCGCATGTCATGGGGGCCTCAAATGCGTGCCGCATATCATGGGGGCCCCAAATGCATGCCGCATGTCATGGGGGCCCACATGCATGCCGCATGTCATGGGGGCACCACTTGCATGCAGCATGTAATGGGGGCCCACATGCATGCCGCATGTCATGGGGGCACCACTTGCATGCAGCATGTAATGGGGGATCCAAATGCATGACGCATGTCAAGGGGGCCCCACGTGCATGCCGCATGTCATGGGGACCCACATGCATGCCGCATGTCATGGAGGCCCCCATGACATGCGACAAGCATTTGGGCCCCACATGCATGCCGCATGCCATGGGGCCCCCAAATGCATGCCGCATGTCATGGGGGCCCAAATGCTTGCCGCATGTCATGGGGGCCATAAATGGATGCCGCATGTCATGGGAGCCCCACATGCATGCCACATGTCATGGGGGCCCCAAATGAATGTTGCATGTCAAGGGGGCCCCACGTGCATGCCGCATGTCATGGGGACCCCACATGCATGCCGCATGTCATGGGGGCCCCACATGCATGCCGCATGTCTCAGGTACCCCAAATGCATGCAGCATGTTATGCATGCCCCAAATGCATGCCGCATGTCATGGGGGCCCCACATGCATGCCGCATGTCATGGGGGCCCCAAATACATGCCGCATGTCATGGGGGCCCCACGTGCTTGGCGCAAGTCATGGGTGCCCCACATGCATGCCGCATGTCATCGGGGCCCTAAATGCATGCCGCATGTCATAGGGGCCCCACATGCATGCCGCATGTCACGGGGGCCCCAAATGCATGCCGCATGTCATGCATGGGGACCCCAAATGCATGCCGCATGTCATGGGGGCCATAAATGCATGCCGCATGTCATGGGGGCCCAACGTGCATGCCGCATGTATTGTGGGCCCCAAATTCATGCTGCATGTCATGAGGGCCCTGCATGCATGCCGCATGTCATGGGGGCCCCGCAGGCATTCCGCATGTCATGGGGGGCCCAAATGCATGCCGCATGTCATGGGGTTCCCACGTGCATGTCGCATGTCATGGGGATTCAAATGTATGCTGCATGTCATGGGGGCCCCAAATGCATGCCTTAATTCATGGGGGCTCCAAATGCATGCCGTATGTCATGGGGGCCCCACATGCATGCCGCATGTCATGGGGGCCCCAAATGCATGCCGCATGTCATGGGGGCCCCACATGCATGCCGCATGTCATGGGGCCCCCAAATGCATGCCGCATGTCATGGGGTTCCCACATGCATGCCGCATGTCATGGGGGCCCAAATGCTTGCCGCATGTCATGGGGGCCATAAATGCATGCTGCATGTCATGGGGGCAAAACGTGCATGCCGCATGTATTGGGGGCCCCAAATTCATGCCGCATGTCATGGGGGCCCCGCAGGCATTCCGCATGTCATGGGGGCCCCAAATGCATGCCGCATGTCATGGGGGCCCCACGTGCATGCCGCATGTCATGGGGGCGCTAAATGCATGCCGCATGTCATAGTGGCCCCAAATGCATGCTGCATGTCATGGTAGCCCCACATGCATGCCACGTGTCATGGGGGACCCACGTGCATGCCGCATGTCATGGGGTTCCCACATGCATGCCGCATGTCATGGGGGCCCAAATGCTTGCCGCATGTCATGGGGGCCATAAATGCATGCTGCATGTCATGGGGGCAAAACGTGCATGCCGCATGTATTGGGGGCCCCAAATTCATGCCGCATGTCATGGGGGCCCCGCAGGCATTCCGCATGTCATGGGGGCCCCAAATGCATGCCGCATGTCATGGGGGCCCCACGTGCATGCCGCATGTCATGGGGGCGCTAAATGCATGCCGCATGTCATAGTGGCCCCAAATGCATGCTGCATGTCATGGTAGCCCCACATGCATGCCACGTGTCATGGGGGACCCACGTGCATGCCGCATGTCATGAAAGCCCCACGTGCATGCCGCATGTCATAGGGGCCCCACATGCATGCCACATGTCATGGGGGCCCCAAATGCATGCCACATGTCATGGGGGCCCCAAATGCATGCCGCATGTCATGTGGTCCCCACGTGCATTCCGCATGTCATGGTGGCTCTACATGCATGCCGCATGTCATGGGGGCACCAAGTGCATGCCTCATGTCATGGGGGCCCCAAATGCATGCCGCATGTCATGGTGGCTCCAAAAGCATACCGCATGACATGGGGGCCCCAAGTGCTTGAGGCATGTCATGGGGGCCCAACATGCATGCCGCATGTCTTGGGTACCCCAAATGCATGTCGCATGTTATTTGGGCCCCACATGCATGAAGCATGTCATGGTGGCACCAAATGCATTCTACATATCATGGAGGCCCCACGTGCATGCCACATGTCATGGGGGCCCCAAATGCAAGCCACATGTCATGGGGGCCAAAAAAGCATGCCGCGTGTCATAGGGGCCCCAAATGCATTCCGAATGTCATGGGGGTCACACATTCATGTCGCATGTCATGGGGGCCCCACGTGCATTCCACATTTCATTGGGGGCCCCAAATGCATGCTGCATGTCTGGGGCCCCAAATGCATGCTGCATGTGATGGGGGCCCCAAATGCATGCATCATGTCATGGTAGCCCCACATGCATGCCACATGTCATGGGGGACCCACGTGCATGCCGCATGTCATGAAAGCCCCACGTGCATGCCGCATGTCATAGGGGCCCCACATGCATGCCACATGTCATGGGGGCCCCAAATGCATGCCGTATGTCATGGGTGCCCCAAATGCATGCCGCTTGTCATGGGTACCCCAAATGCATGCCGCATATCATGTGTACCCCAAATGCATACCCCATATCATGGGGGACCCACGTGCATACCGCATGTCATGGGGACCCCCTATGCATGCCTCATGTCATGGGGGCCCCAAATGCATACTGCATGTCTTGGGAGCTCCACATGCATGCCGCATGTCATGGGGCCCCATGTGGATGCCGAATGTCATGGGGGTACCAATTTCATACCGCATGTCATGGGGGACACTCATGCATACCGCATGTAATGGGGGCAACACGTGCATACCGCATATCATGGGGCCCCACGTGCATACCGCAAGGCATTGGTCCCAAAATGCATGCCGCATATCATGGGGCCCCATGTGCATGCCACATGCCATGGGGTCCACATGCATACCGCATGTCATTGGGGGAACATGTGCATACCGCATATCATGGGCCCCACATGCATACCGCATGTCATAGGTGCCCCAAATGCATGCCGCATGTCATGGGGCCCCATGTGCATGCCACATGTCATGGGGGCCCCAAATGCATGCCACATGTCATGGAGGCCCCAAATGCATGCCGCATGTCATTGGGGCCCCAAATGCATACTGCCTGTCATGGGACCTCCACATGCATGCCGCATGTCATGGGGCCCCATGTGCATGCTGCATGTCATGGGGGCCCCAAATGCATGCCGCATGTTATGTGGCCCCAAGTGCATGCCACATGTCATGGGGGCCACACGTGCATGACACATGTCATGGGGGCTCCACATGCATGCCACATGTCAACGAGGCCCCACGTGCATGCCACATTTCATTGGGGGCCCAAATGCACGCTGCATGTCAGAGGCCACAAATGCATGCTGCATGTCATGGGGCCCCACATGCATGCCCCATGTCTTGGGGGCCTCAAATGCATGCTGCACGTGATGGGGAACCCAAATGCATGCCACATGTCATGGGGGCCCCAAATGCATGCCGCATGTCATGTGGCCCCAAGTGCATGACGCATGTCATGGGGCCCCTTGTGCATGCCGCATGTCATGAGGGCCCACATGCATGCCACATGTCATGGGGGCCCCAAATGCATGCCGCATGTCATGTGGCCCCAAGTGCATGACGCATGTCATGGGGGCCCCAAATGCAAGCCACATGTAATGGGGGCCAAAAAAGCATGCCGCATGTCATAGGGGCCCCAAATGCATTCCGCATGTCAACAGCTGGACTTTTGGATTTTGGAAATGTTTGCGTTTTTTGACCAGATTCGCGTCAGGCGCTCCCACACTCGTCCCGAGGGGACGAGCATCTCCGGAATTTGCGATTAAGCCTCGGCGTCCGCGCTACAGTTTTCTGGCTCTGGAACGCACGCGGTTTGGAGCTGGACGCCGATATTCGGCGTGCCGCACTCTTATCACATGCCGGACGCGCTGTACTTTTTTCGTAACGTTTCGAGATGAAAACATTTTTCCAAAGAAATCCTCTCTGCCATCTTCTTTAATAGCCAGCTCTCACCTACAATAGCCAGCCCTCACGAAAAAACTTTGCCGCTGGACAACGCAACGCTCGCCATTTTACAGATCCAGCCCGGGAGATGCTCTGCACGCCGCCCCGGGTCGATCCGACGCCATTAAGGCTCCGAAAAAAGGCTTGCAAAAACCTCGTCTGTTCCAGGTCCGAAAAACAAGCCATTTAGCCAGCCCTCACAACATTTCATCTCTTGGAAATGACCACCAGATGGCATCTGTGCTTTAAATATCATTCATTACTTGTCAGCCAGAATTCAGCTGCATTTCTGGAAATTGAACACTGGATGGCAGCTGTGCTTTAAAAGCCATTCACTCGTTCATGATAGACCCTCACAGGAAACACACAATAAGGAGATTTTTCACTTATCCTTCGGTGGAAAGGCTGTGATGGGGGGAGGGGATGATGATGTAGCATTTTTGTCTCTGTTGTTTCACTGAGATTAGGACTTTCAATGTGCTGCTGCCTGACCTTGTAAAACATTAACTCTTTTAACACAGATTGTGACCATATAATCAAATTTGAATAAGGAGTTTAATTAAAGGCATTTAAAAAGTTGCAATTTTATTACATCATTATTTAAAAAGACACAAAAATGGCAGCAATAATCACTGGTATTGAGGCCAATAATCACATCCATAGATGGAGCCCATATTTCATATCAAAAATAGGTAAAAGTAAATAGAGCATGTGACCATGTTGTAAAACACTTAAAGTTGTGTAAAAACCGTGGCGTAGGAACGGGCTGTGAAATAAGCGCGCCTAAACAACTATAAAGTTTACGTTTTTTTTCCGTAATCCATCAGATGAGCGTGATAACGGACGCTGCGCTGAATGGCGGCGTCAGAGCGACTTTTTTTTGTTGCAGATTGAATTTTAAGTGCTTTTGGTATCATCAAACCTGTAGCCAGCTCTCATCCTCATTGAGCTATTCCAAGGGTGAGGGCTGGCTAAGGGTCGCCCTGGAGGCACCTGTAGCCAACTCTCATCCTCATTGAGCTGCTCCAAGGGTGAGGGCTGGCTACGGGTCGCCCTGAAGGCACCTGTAGCCAGCTCTCATCCTCATTGAGCTGCTCCAAGGGTGAGGGCTGGCTAGGGGTCGCCCTGGAGGCACCTGTAGCCAGCTCTCATCCTCATTGAGCGTGATAACGGACGCTGCGCTGAACGGCGGCGCATAGGAACGGGCGGTGAAATAAGCGCGCCTAAACAACTATAAAGTTTACGTTTTTTTTCCGTAATCCATCAGATGAGCGTGATAACGGTTGCTGTGCTGAACGGCGGCGCGTAGGAACGGGCGGTGAAATAAGTGCGCCAAAAAAACTATAAAGTTTACGTTTTATTTCTGTAATTCATCAGATGAGCGTGATAACGGACGCTGCGCTGAACGGCGGCGCGTAGGAACGGGCGGTGAAATAAGCGCGCCAAAAAAACTATAAAGTTTACGCTTTTATTCCATAATTCATCAGATGAGCGTGATAACGGACGCTGCGCTGAATGGCGGCGCGTAGGAACGGGCGGTGAAATAAGCGCGCCAAAAAAACTATAAAGTTTACGTTTTTTTTCCGTAATTCATCAGATGAGCATGATAACGGATGCTGTGCTGAACAGCGGCACGTAGGAACGGGCGGTGAAATAAGTTCACCAAAAAAACGATAAAGTTTACGTTTTTTTTCTGTAATTCATCAGATGAGCGTGATAACGGACGCTGCGCTGAACGGCGAAGCGTAGGAACGGGCGGTGAAATAAGCGCGCCAAAAAAACTATAAAGTTTACGTTTTTTTTCCGTAATTCATCAGATGAGCGTGATAACGGAAGCTGCACTGAACGGTGGCGCGTAGTAACAGGCGGTGAAATAAGCGCGCCAAAAAACTATAAAGTTTACTTTTTTTCCATAATTCATTAGATGAGCGTGATAACGGAAGCTGCGCTGAACGGCGGCGCGTAGGAACGGGCGGTGAAATAAGCGCGCCAAAAAAACTATAAGGTTTACGTTTTTTTTCCGTAATTCATCAGATGAGCGTGATAACGGAAGGTGCGCTGAACCGCGGCGCGTAGGAACGGGCGGTGAAATAAGCGCGCCTAAACAACTATAAAGTTTACGTTTTTTTTCCGTAATCCATCAGATGAGCGTGATAACGGTTGCTGTGCTGAACGGCGGCGCGTAGGAACGGGCGGTGAAATAAGTGCGCCAAAAAAACTATAAAGTTTACGTTTTATTTCTGTAATTCATCAGATGAGCGTGATAACGGACGCTGCGCTGAACGGCGGCGCGTAGGAACGGGCGGTGAAATAAGCGCGCCAAAAAAACTATAAAGTTTACGCTTTTATTCCATAATTCATCAGATGAGCGTGATAACGGACGCTGCGCTGAATGGCGGCGCGTAGGAACGGGCGGTGAAATAAGCGCGCCAAAAAAACTATAAAGTTTACGTTTTTTTTCCGTAATTCATCAGATGAGCATGATAACGGATGCTGTGCTGAACAGCGGCACGTAGGAACGGGCGGTGAAATAAGTTCACCAAAAAAACGATAAAGTTTACGTTTTTTTTCTGTAATTCATCAGATGAGCGTGATAACGGACGCTGCGCTGAACGGCGAAGCGTAGGAACGGGCGGTGAAATAAGCGCGCCAAAAAAACTATAAAGTTTACGTTTTTTTCCGTAATTCATCAGATGAGCGTGATAACGGAAGCTGCACTGAACGGTGGCGCGTAGTAACAGGCGGTGAAATAAGCGCGCCAAAAAACTATAAAGTTTACTTTTTTTCCATAATTCATTAGATGAGCGTGATAACGGAAGCTGCGCTGAACGGCGGCGCGTAGGAACGGGCGGTGAAATAAGCGCGCCAAAAAAACTATAAGGTTTACGTTTTTTTTCCGTAATTCATCAGATGAGCGTGATAACGGAAGGTGCGCTGAACCGCGGCGCGTAGGAACGGGCGGTGAAATAAGCGCGCCAAAGAAACTATAAAGTTTACGTTTTTTTCCATAATTCATTAGATGAGCATGATAACGGAAGCTGTGCTGAACGGCGGCGCGTAGGAAAAGGCAGTGAAATAAGCGCGCCAAAAAAACTATAAAGTTTACGTTTTTTTTCCGTAATTTATCAGATGAGCGTGATAACGGACGCAGCCCTTAACGGTGGCGTCAGAGCGACTTTTTTTTGTTGCAGATTGAATTTTAAGTGCTTTTGGTATCATCAAACCTGTAGCCAGCTCTCATCCTCATTGAGCTATTCCAAGGGTGAGGGCTGGCTACGGGTCGCCCTGGAGGCACCTGTAGCCAGCTCTCATCCTCATTGAGCTATTCCAAGGGTGAGGGCTGGCTACGTGTCGCCCTGGAGGCACCTGTAGCCAGCTCTCATCCTCATTGAGCGTGATAACGGACGCTGCGCTGAACGGCGGCGCATAGGAACGGGCGGTGAAATAAGCGCGCCAAAAAAACTATAAAGTTTACGTTTTTTTTTCCGTAATTCATCAGATGAGGGTGATAACGGACGCTGCGCTGAACGGCGGCGCGTAGGAACGGGCGGTGAAATAAGCGCGCCAAAAAAACTATAAAATTTACGTTTTTTTTCCGTAATTCATCAGATGAGCGTGATAACGGAAGCTGCGCTGAACGGCGGCGCGTACTAACCGGCGGTGAAATAAGCGCGCCAAAAAAACTATAAAGTTTACGGTTTTTTTCCGTAATTCATCAGATGAGCGTGATAACGGATGCTGTGATGAACGGCGGCACGTAGGAACGGGCGGTGAAAAAAGTGCGCCAAAAAAACGATAAAGTTTACGTTTTTTTTCTGTAATTTATCAGATGAGCGTGATAACGGACGCAGCCCTTAACGGCGGCGTCAGAGCGACTTTTTTTTGTTGCAGATTGAATTTTAAGTGCTTTTGGTATCATCCAACCTGTAGCCAGCTCTCATCCTCATTGAGCTATTCCAAGGGTGAGGGCTGGCTAAGGGTCGCCCTGGAGGCACCTGTAGCCAGCTCTCATCCTCATTGAGCTGCTCCAAGGGTGAGGGCTGGCTACGGGTCGCCCTGGAGGCACCTGTAGCCAGCTCTCATCCTCATTGAGCTGCTCCAAGGGTGAGGGCTGGCTAGGGGTCGCCCTGGAGGCACCTGTAGCCAGCTCTCATCCTCATTGAGCTGCTCCAAGGGTGAGGGCTGGCTAGGGGTCGCCCTGGAGGCACCTGTAGCCAGCTCTCATCCTCATTGAGCTGCTCCAAGGGTGAGGGCTGGCTAGGGGTCGCCCTGGAGGCACCTGTAGCCAGCTCTCATCCTCATTGAGCTGCTCCAAGGGTGAGGGCTGGCTAGGGGTCGCCCTGGAGGCACCTGTAGCCAGCTCTCATCCTCATTGAGCTGCTCCAAGGGTGAGGGCTGGCTAGGGGTCGCCCTGGAGGCACCTGTAGCCAGCTCTCATCCTCATTGAGCTGCTCCAAGGGTGAGGGCTGGCTAGGGGTCGCCCTGGAGGCACCTGTAGCCAGCTCTCATCCTCATTGAGCTGCTCCAAGGGTGAGGGCTGGCTAGGGGTCGCCCTGGAGGCACCTGTAGCCAGCTCTCATCCTCATTGAGCGTGATAACGGACGCTGCGCTGAACGGCGGCGCATAGGAACGGGCGGTGAAATAAGCGCGCCAAAAAAACTATAAAGTTTACGTTTTTTTTCCGTAATTCATCAGATGAGCGTGATAACGGAAGCTGCGCTGAACGGCGGCGCGTAGGAACGGGCGGTGAAATAAGCGCGCCAAAAAAGCTATAAAGTGTACGTTTTTTTTCCATAATTCATTAGATGAGCGTGATAACGGAAGCTGCGTTGAACGGCGGCGCGTAGGGACGGGCGGTGAAATAAGCGCGCCAAAAAAACTATAAAGTTTACGTTTTTTTTCCGTAATTCATCAGATGAGCGTGATAACGGACGCTGCGCTGAATGGCGGCGCGTAGGAACGGGCGGTGAAATAAGTGCGCCAAAAAACTATAAAGTTTACGTTTTTTTTCCGTAATTCATCAGATGAGCGTGATAACGGATGCTGTGCTGAACGGCGGCACGTAGGAACGGGCGGTGAAAAAAGTGCGCCAAAAAAACGATAAAGTTTACGTTTTTTTTCTGTAATTTATCAGATGAGCGTGATAACGGACGCAGCCCTTAACGGCGGCGTCAGAGCGACTTTTTTTTGTTGCAGATTGAATTTTAAGTGCTTTTGGTATCATCAAACCTGTAGCCAGCTCTCATCCTCATTGAGCTATTCCAAGGGTGAGGGCTGGCTAAGGGTCGCCCTGGAGGCACCTGTAGCCAGCTCTCATCCTCATTGAGCTATTCCAAGGGTGAGGGCTAGCTACGTGTCGCCCTGGAGGCACCTGTAGCCAGCTCTCATCCTCATTGAGCGTGATAACGGACGCTGCGCTGAACGGCGGCGCATAGGAACGGGCGGTGAAATAAGCGCGCCAAAAAAACTATAAAATTTACGTTTTTTTTCCGTAATTCATCAGATGAGCGTGATAACGGAAGCTGCGCTGAACGGCGGCGCGTACTAAGCGGCGGTGAAATAAGCGCGCCAAAAAATCTATAAAGTGTATGTTTTTTTTCCATAATTCATTAGATGAGCGTGATAACGGAAGCTGTGTTGAATGGCGGCGCGTAGGGACGGGCGGTGAAATAAGCGCGCCAAAAAAACTATAAAGTTTACGTTTTTTTTCCGTAATTCATCAGATGAGCGTGATAACGGACGCTGCGCTGAATGGCGGCGCGTAGGAACGGGCGGTGAAATAAGCGCGCCAAAAAAACTATAAAGTTTACGTTTTTTTTCCGTAATTCATCAGATGAGCGTGATAACGGATGCTGTGTTGAACGGCGGCACGTAGGAACGGGCGGTGAAAAAAGTGCGCCAAAAAACGATAAAGTTTACGTTTTTTTTCTGTAATTTGTCAGATGAGCGTGATAACGGACGCAGCCCTTAACGGCGGCGTCAGAGCGACTTTTTTTTGTTGCAGATTGAATTTTAAGTGCTTTTGGTATCATCAAACCTGTAGCCAGCTCTCATCCTCATTGAGCTATTCCAAGGGTGAGGGCTGGCTAAGGGTCGCCCTGGAGGCACCTGTAGCCAGCTCTCATCCTCATTGAGCTGCTCCAAGGGTGAGGGCTGGCTACGGGTCGCCCTGGAGGCACCTGTAGCCAGCTCTCATCCTCATTGAGCGTGATAACGGACGCTGCGCTGAACGGCGGCGCATAGGAACGGGCGGTGAAATAAGCGCGCCAAAAAAACTATAAAGTTTACGTTTTTTTTTCCGTAATTCATCAGATGAGGGTGATAACGGACGCTGCGCTGAACGGCAGCGCGTAGGAACGGGCGGTGAAATAAGCGCGCCAAAAAAACTATAAAATTTACGTTTTTTTTCCGTAATTCATCAGATGAGCGTGATAACGGAAGCTGCGCTGAACGGCGGCGCGTAGGAACGGGCGGTGAAATAAGCGCGCCAAAAAAGCTATAAAGTGTACGTTTTTTTTCCATAATTCATTAGATGAGCGTGATAACGGAAGCTGCGTTGAATGGCAGCACGTAGGAACGGGCGGTGAAATAAGTGCGCCAAAAAAACGATAAAGTTTACGTTTTTTTTTTGTAATTTATCAGATGAGCGTGATAACGGACGCAGCCCTTAACGGCGGCGTCAGAGCGAATTTTTTTTGTTGCAGATTGAATTTTAAGTGCTTTTGGTATCATCAAACCTGTAGCCAGCTCTCATCCTCATTGAGCTATTCCAAGGGTGAGGGCTGGCTACGGGTCGCCCTGGAGGCACCTGTAGCCAGCTCTCATCCTCATGGAGCTGCTCCAGGGGTGAGGGCTGGCTAGGGGTCGCCCTGGAGGCACCTGTAGCCAGCTCTCATCCTCATGGAGCTGCTCCAAGGGTGAGGGCTGGCTACGGGTCGCCCTGGAGGCACCTGTAGCCAGCTCTCATCCTCATTGAGCTGCTCCAAGGGTGAGGGCTGGCTAGGGGTCGCCCTGGAGGCACCTGTAGCCAGCTCTCATCCTCATGGAGCTGCTCCAAGGGTGAGGGCTGGCTAGGGGTCGCCCTGGAGGCACCTGTAGCCAGCTCTTATCCTCATGGAGCTGCTCCAAGGGTGAGGGCTGGCTAGGGGTCGCCCTGGAGGCACCTGTAGCCAGCTCTCATCCTCATGGAGCTGCTCCAAGGGTGAGGGCTGGCTAGGGGTCGCCCTGGAGGCACCTGTAGCCAGCTCTCATCCTCATGGAGCTGCTCCAAGGGTGAGGGCTGGCTAGGGGTCGCCCTGGAGGCACCTGTAGCCAGCTCTCATCCTCATGGAGCTGCTCCAAGGGTGAGGGCTGGCTAGGGGTCGCCCTGGAGGCACCTGTAGCCAGCTCTCATCCTCATTGAGCTGCTCCAAGGGTGAGGGCTGGCTAGGGGTCGCCCTGGAGGCACCTGTAGCCAGCTCTCATCCTCATTGAGCTGCTCCAAGGGTGAGGGCTGGCTAGGGGTCGCCCTGGAGGCACCTGTAGCCAGCTCTCATCCTCATTGAGCTGCTCCAAGGGTGAGGGCTGGCTAGGGGTCGCCCTGGAGGCACCTGTAGCCAGCTCTCATCCTCATTGAGCTGCTCCAAGGGTGAGGGCTGGCTAGGGGTCGCCCTGGAGGCACCTGTAGCCAGCTCTCATCCTCATTGAGCTGCTCCAAGGGTGAGGGCTGGCTAGGGGTCGCCCTGGAGGCACCTGTAGCCAGCTCTCATCCTCATTGAGCTGCTCCAAGGGTGAGGGCTGGCTAGGGGTCGCCCTGGAGGCACCTGTAGCCAGCTCTCATCCTCATTGAGCTATTCCAAGGGTGAGGGCGAGCTACGTGTCGCCCTGGAGGCACCTGTAGCCAGCTCTCATCCTCATTGAGCGTGATAACGGACGCTGCGCTGAACGGCGGCGCATAGGAACGGGCGGTGAAATAAGCGCGCCAAAAAAACTATAAAGTTTACGTTTTATTTCCGTAATTCATCAGATGAGGGTGATAACAGACGCTGCGCTGAACGGCGGCGCGTAGGAACGGGCGGTGAAATAAGCGCGCCAAAAAAACTATAAAATTTACGTTTTTTTTCCGTAATTCATCAGATGAGCGTGATAACGGAAGCTGCGCTGAACGGCGGCGCGTACTAACCGGCGGTGAAATAAGCGCGCCAAAAAAACTATAAAGTTTACGGTTTTTTTCCGTAATTCATCAGATGAGCGTGATAACGGATGCTGTGATGAACGGCGGCACGTAGGAACGGGCGGTGAAAAAAGTGCGCCAAAAAAACGATAAAGTTTACGTTTTTTTTCTGTAATTTATCAGATGAGCGTGATAACGGACGCAGCCCTTAACGGCGGCGTCAGAGCGACTTTTTTTTGTTGCAGATTGAATTTTAAGTGCTTTTGGTATCATCCAACCTGTAGCCAGCTCTCATCCTCATTGAGCTATTCCAAGGGTGAGGGCTGGCTAAGGGTCGCCCTGGAGGCACCTGTAGCCAGCTCTCATCCTCATTGAGCTGCTCCAAGGGTGAGGGCTGGCTACGGGTCGCCCTGGAGGCACCTGTAGCCAGCTCTCATCCTCATTGAGCTGCTCCAAGGGTGAGGGCTGGCTAGGGGTCGCCCTGGAGGCACCTGTAGCCAGCTCTCATCCTCATTGAGCTGCTCCAAGGGTGAGGGCTGGCTAGGGGTCGCCCTGGAGGCACCTGTAGCCAGCTCTCATCCTCATTGAGCTGCTCCAAGGGTGAGGGCTGGCTAGGGGTCGCCCTGGAGGCACCTGTAGCCAGCTCTCATCCTCATTGAGCTGCTCCAAGGGTGAGGGCTGGCTAGGGGTCGCCCTGGAGGCACCTGTAGCCAGCTCTCATCCTCATTGAGCTGCTCCAAGGGTGAGGGCTGGCTAGGGGTCGCCCTGGAGGCACCTGTAGCCAGCTCTCATCCTCATTGAGCTGCTCCAAGGGTGAGGGCTGGCTAGGGGTCGCCCTGGAGGCACCTGTAGCCAGCTCTCATCCTCATTGAGCTATTCCAAGGGTGAGGGCTGGCTACGTGTCGCCCTGGAGGCACCTGTAGCCAGCTCTCATCCTCATTGAGCGTGATAACGGACGCTGCGCTGAACGGCGGCGCATAGGAACGGGCGGTGAAATAAGCGCGCCAAAAAAACTATAAAGTTTACGTTTTTTTTCCGTAATTCATCAGATGAGCGTGATAACGGAAGCTGCGCTGAACGGCGGCGCGTAGGAACGGGCGGTGAAATAAGCGCGCCAAAAAAGCTATAAAGTGTACGTTTTTTTTCCATAATTCATTAGATGAGCGTGATAACGGAAGCTGCGTTGAACGGCGGCGCGTAGGGACGGGCGGTGAAATAAGCGCGCCAAAAAAACTATAAAGTTTACGTTTTTTTTCCGTAATTCATCAGATGAGCGTGATAACGGACGCTGCGCTGAATGGCGGCGCGTAGGAACGGGCGGTGAAATAAGCGCGCCAAAAAAACTATAAAGTTTACGTTTTTTTTCCGTAATTCATCAGATGAGCGTGATAACGGATGCTGTGCTGAACGGCGGCACGTAGGAACGGGCGGTGAAAAAAGTGCGCCAAAAAAACGATAAAGTTTACGTTTTTTTTCTGTAATTTATCAGATGAGCGTGATAACGGACGCAGCCCTTAACGGCGGCGTCAGAGCGACTTTTTTTTGTTGCAGATTGAATTTTAAGTGCTTTTGGTATCATCAAACCTGTAGCCAGCTCTCATCCTCATTGAGCTATTCCAAGGGTGAGGGCTGGCTAAGGGTCGCCCTGGAGGCACCTGTAGCCAGCTCTCATCCTCATTGAGCTGCTCCAAGGGTGAGGGCTGGCTACGGGTCGCCCTGGAGGCACCTGTAGCCAGCTCTCATCCTCATTGAGCTGCTCCAAGGGTGAGGGCTGGCTAGGGGTCGCCCTGGAGGCACCTGTAGCCAGCTCTCATCCTCATTGAGCTGCTCCAAGGGTGAGGGCTGGCTAGGGGTCGGTCGCCCTGGAGGCACCTGTAGCCAGCTCTCATCCTCATTGAGCTGCTCCAAGGGTGAGGGCTGGCTAGGGGTCGCCCTGGAGGCACCTGTAGCCAGCTCTCATCCTCATTGAGCTGCTCCAAGGGTGAGGGCTGGCTAGGGGTCGCCCTGGAGGCACCTGTAGCCAGCTCTCATCCTCATTGAGCTGCTCCAAGGGTGAGGGCTGGCTAGGGGTCGCCCTGGAGGCACCTGTAGCCAGCTCTCATCCTCATTGAGCTATTCCAAGGGTGAGGGCTGGCTACGGGTCGCCCTGGATGTACCTGTAGCCAGCTCTCATCCTCATTGAGCTATTCCAAGGGTGAGGGCTGGCTAGAGGCAGCCGTGGACACACGATAGCCAGCCCTCATGGTGTTTGTGTTATTAAAGAAAAATAATAAATTTGATGGCTGGCTAGAGGCAGCCGTGGACACACATATATATATATATTTCTGCAGTATCTGTGCATTATGAATCGTGATATGTGTTAAAGGGGCCCACTGAGACTTTCGCCTAGGGCCCACATAAACCTGGAGCCGGCCCTGCCCATGTGTGGTGATTATTGATTCCAGTACTAATAGGAATAGCAGGGGCACTAACAGCATGAATGGGGTGTTTATTTATTTGTATTTTGGATATTGTTTCTTCTGGTGTGTGAATATATGGCACTGACCAGTTTAATGCCCTGTATTTGTGTGGTTTTTGCCTTGGATTCTTACATTTTATTATATTGTCTGCTATAGTATATATTTTGTGCTATAGTGCATTACCTCTAATACTGGTGGCGGATTTGCCAGTCAGTATATTAATGTGCAAAATTGATCACCAGGGACAGCCTAAGTGTATATTTGATCTTTACTTGATCTATTACAATCATGTGTTTTTCTGGGATGGATTTTGGAGTAGGTGGGCTTTCCATTAGTGGGTAATTCCACTATATTAACATTTACTTGTGTTTTCATGAATTGGATTGTGACATTGATTGTATGTATTTATAAAAAATATAATTCATTGTAATTTATTGAAGTATTGTCTAGATTGGGTGATCACTGCACAAGAGCATACCCCTTTTCTTCTTGCCGATGTTTATATATATTTCGTATGCTGCATGTTGATCCCATAGTGATTAGATGGTGCCCTCCATAACTTTGAGTTTGTGACAAAAGTATTCTTGGGGTGATACCTTTATCGACTAACCAGAAAATATATATATATATATGCAAGCTTTCAGAGCATTAGAGGCTTCTTCTTCAGGCAACATTACAAATGAATTCATAAGATAAAAGGCACAGCATTGGAGAGATGTCACAAGAAGACATTTGTTCATGAGGTGTAAGTTGCAAAAGGCCTTGGGAATGTTTAATTATCTGGAGGTGTGAATTGTGTCCATGTAGTGAGTCATAAAGCTATGTTTTATCGTTAGTCCTGTTGTCAGTGAATTGAACATCCTTATCAATTTGAATTCCCAAATGTTTCTTTCTCTGTTGCCCTTGAAGTGACCTTTTAGTATCAAAACTTTTAGATTTTTCATACAGTGTCCCCTTCAGTGTCCAATTCAGACCTTCAGATAATTAAACATTCCCAAGGCCTTTCATTCATACAAAAAAACTAATTTGCTCTCCCTAACATATCAGTAGAAGACATCACAATTTACACCTCATGAAGAAATGTCTTGTTGTAACATCTCAAGTCCTTCTGCAGCCTTATCTCAATTGAATTAACATACAAACCAAAGCTTTTTTTTTTTTCTTTTTTCAAATGCTTCCTCAGGGTATATGAGAGCCTACAGTAGTCTGTGTATCTGAGTCTATATTCTGGCTTTTGAAGGAGCAACTTGCTAATTCTTACTATTGCTAGAAAATGGACTCTCCTGGAAATCCAGACCTGTTTCTCTGCAAGATATGCCTGAAGCTCTATAAAAACCTGCGCAGGCATCTAAAGACCGTGTGCATGAAAACCCGTCAGGCGGAGATCGACAATGAAATCAAGAATACAAAAAGGAACATGCACAAGGTGGCTGAATCCCTTTCTGTTGTGCCTTATGACAGCCTCGATTTCAAAATCAGCCAATTTACAAGTGCTCAGGACTTCTTCACAGAATTTTTGGAAAGTCGAGGTTGCATCGTGACCGGAAAACCATCTGAAAGGTATGTATATGTTTCTTCATAATATTTCAGGGTTTTCTAGCATTTACCTATTCATTACCTATCCTAATTTTGCACGTAATTTTGTTTTTTACCTATATACATCTTATGCAATATATCTTAGTTGAGTGCTATCAAAATGGCTGAAAGACATGCCAACATAGTGCCAAAAAGTCTACCCCTACCCATCTAAGTAAGCTTCATACTTTATACTTTTATTTTTCTGTTAATCTAGATAGAAAAAAGGCTTGTTTTTTTTCAGTGAGCTAGTGTTACTTTTACCATATATTGTACTGTAAAATTGGGAAAAAATTCTATGTGCGCTTAAATTGCAAAACTGTGCAATTGCACTTTTTAACACTGCGTTCACTACATGGAGTGATGCCTCAGCTCAGCTCAGTATAACTTTGCGGATACCAAAAATGTATACTTTTGCTTTTATCTAAGTGCTGGAGAAAATTCTGAATTTTTTAAAAAAAAAAGTTTTGCACTTTGTGGTCATTTTTTCCAACCTATAGCATTATTTTTTGTGATCCATGTGATGACATTTTTTTGTGGCTAGGAGTGATGTATTCAAAGATATCATTTTTAGGTAGACAGTGTTTTGATCACCCAGTATTGAATTTTATTGGCGCATGTGTGTGCATATATATATATATATATAATTTTTTTTTTTTTCTTCAATATAATAAAATATAATAACATAATGTAATTACCTTATAATAATGTAAATATAATATGGCATACTATAATAATATATTAATAATATAATTAATACACTATAAAAATATAAAATTGTATCTAATACAAGATAATATACATATAATATAACAATATAATATATTATATTATATTAAATATAATATAATGCTATATTAAATAATATATTACTAATATAATATGATATAATTAAAATGTATATAATCTAATATTGTAAATATAATATAATGTAGTAATAATAGAATTATAGTATGATATAATTACAATATAATAAGAATATCGTTTATGTGACAGCTGGCTACTGATGGTCCTAGATGTCCCTGTAACTGGCTCTCACTTCTACTCCTAACTCAGATGTCTCAAAGCTCTCCTTTGCTATTGGGTCAAAACTAAGATTGTTGTCACTAGAATGGCCCTACAGGCACCACAATAGTGGTAAAGGGCCTTGACCAACCATCCAAGTCGCCTGCAAAGTTCTATATGTTGATACTCTCAATTATAGAGGAATTAATGCAGATTTTGGGTTTCTTTTTTAGGCCATCCACTGAAGAAGAGGAGCCTATGACACTTCCTCCTGAGGTTGAAGAAGCTAGGTAAGAACTATGCACCAGATTTCTAAAAACATTTGTAACAGCTTTACTATTATTAGTAAAGGAAGCTTATGATGTCAATAGTCACCCTAATATATTCTTGCCTCTTTCAGTTCGAATGCCACGATGCCCATGCGGAAAAAACTTGCTGTGGTTGGGTTTCATAAGATGCACAGCTTAAGTTCCTCAATTTTACTGGCTTTTAAAAACTATTTAAAGGGAAAATGTACCGAATCGACCATAACACCGATGGTAAGTGTAATTTTATCATTTTGCGTGTGTTTGAGGAATCCTTACAGATGTGAACCCTGATGCATGATCATTTTTTTAAATTTTAGATACGAATCGTTTCTCGCTTTCTTTATTATGTAAACCCGGAAGACATCTCTGCTGACTTTTTAAAGAACTTGAAGGCCACTAGAGAATATTTTATTTCCTTGGAAAGCTTAAAGACCAATGAAGAAACAATAAAAAAGCATATTAGTCACCTGCGGAGATTTGTAACTTTTGTATGCTCAAAGGACTACCCCTATCTCCTTGACGAAGAAGCAAAAAATGCAGTTGAGCCCTTTAAGGAGACTTTGAGTGTTGTAGTAAAGAGATTAAACAAGAAGCTTGCAAAAAGGCAGGAAGAGGGGGTAAGTAGCTCAAGTTTATACTACACCTGCAATTTAAATTTTTACTGTCATGGGGATGTAAAATGCCATAAAAACATCATGGGAAAGGTTGATTATTAGAAAGTCTAGATTTATTTATTACTTGTTCTGCCATGCAAGGTTGGAACAAAGTAATATTTAGCTCTTAGAAGCTCAGGCAAATCCCATATTTCCATTTCAATTGAATTCAAAATATTTTAACTTGCTAAAATGAGTTCATAATCACAAATGCGCTGAGGTTACATCTTCTGGCTCCATTATGGGATCGGTAAAATGGAACCCCTAGATAAAAGATTTGTCGAATGATGGAAACAAAGAATGCTAAATGTATCTAATGGGCTAACATGCAAAAAAAATAAATAAAAAGAATGAACCTGTAACATAACTCATTTTATCATCCACAGATTGGAATCCACGCCTGTGACTATGGCTGATTGCTGCAAAATTTTGAAAGTGGCAAAGCCTCACGTGACTGATATTTTTACACAGGCAGAAATTAGTAAGATGTTGAGTGATAAGGAGAAGACCCTAGCATGTTATTATCTTCAGGCTGTTATTATCTATAAGCATCTACGTAAGCCATCTGAGGCAAAAAATCTAATGGTAGGTTTAATTTAATTAACCAACTTAGCATATTGCTGACAGATGCTGCTTTACCATATCTTATGTATTTTCAATGTTTTTCTCTTAGTTAAAAGACTGGCTTGAAAGGGAGAAGTTAGATGTTGATGGACAGACCTTAACAGTGATAAAGACAAAAAAAAATCTTTTGATACTGCAGGAGGAGGATGAGAGGGTAAAATGTTAAAAACATAACTCCTATAAAGCTGTGCTGTAGGTTCTTCAAGGTTTTGCCATTTGCAATCGCATCTTTAACACAGAGTTTCACTTTGACAGAATTTCAATACATATTTCGAAAAGATTAGGACAACTAATCAACCCAAGGATGCAGATACGGTGCCTACATTCTTTGTGTCCTGCAATGGACAACACATCAAGAATCCCGGCAAAGACATGGAGCGCTTCCATAATAAGTTCGTAAAAAATGAGGCCCTCCTTCTCTGCACTACCAAGCATTTAACAAGACTAACAAATGTTTTATCCACAGGTATCAGCTGCCCGTAAAAATATGGGTGATGGCAATAGACGCATACAAAAAGTGGGCTGAAGAATGTCTTTCACAGGTGGAAAGAGACCAGGCCAATGCGTACGTGCACTTTGTGTCCAGACCCGACATGGTGGATAAATCTCCATTTGCTGCAGGGATGTTAATTGTGGCTACACTGAAGGGAGATGAGCAAGCAGGAACCTCTGTGTAAGAGACCTAACTTTATCCCCACAGGCATTCCCAAAATCCATCTTTTTATTGCATGAGACTTAAGTAATTATGCCTTATTGTATATATGATTTCAACCAAATTCTTGGTTAAGTCGTCTAGTAGGTAACAATGCCTTTATCAGTTTTTCCTAACTTAACTGTTTTTTTTTTAACTTCACAGATGTACATTGCCCAAGAGAAGGAGGATCAGGGGAGAAGAGGACTGTGAGGGACAAGCAGATGAGGAAGAGACAGAAGGCGCTGGGTAGGAGACTGAACAGACACCCTATGATGCCACCACAATTAATTTCTCCACAGTACCATCCACACACAGTATGATGACCCAACTGTGCCTCCCTCCACTACCCTGGTGATGAATGGTGATCCCAGCACAGTATAATCCTCAATTGTGATTCCCATACAGCCCTCCATGCAGTACATGGGGCCTACGTGCAGTATCATGGCCCCTACTATCACTGTACGTCGTATTAATACCCCCACACAGCCTTCCGCACAGTGTGATGGACCCCACGCAGACCTTCACACTGTATATTTGCTGGCATACAATATAGTGGCCCTCAAATAGTCATCCATAAGATATAAAGGCTCCTTCATAGCCATCCACATATTATAATGCCCTCCATAAATCCATTCAAATATTATAATGGCCCCGCATACCTTATGGATGGGAAATGGGCCCTACATAGTAGTTCTCCATATGGTATAATGCACCTCCCATTGCCTTCTATATAGAATAATACTTTCCCATAGTTTTCTGTATATTACAATGCATCACCCATAGTCCTCCATATAACTTATTGTAACCTCCATATAACATATTGCAGCCTTTATGCAATATTATGTAATCTCCATACTACTCAATATATAAAGCAGCCTCTATAGTTCATCATATTGTATAATGTAGGCTCTATAATCCTCCATATAGTATAATGTAGCTTCTTTAATTATCCATATTGCATAATGTAGCCTCTATAATCCTCTGTATAGCATACAGCTTCTATATTCCTTCATATAGCATAATGTAGCATCTGTCATCTTGCATATAGGATAATGTGGCCCTACAGTCCTGTCCTCCATATCATAATGGGGCCCCATAGTTAATGGTTAATATATTTAATTTTGTATTAAGCAAAAAATCATTCTCTAACCAATAATCTATTATACAAATAAATAGCGGCACTTTCCGTAAAGTAATTCTGCCTTTTAGTATATGATGAATTCCAAATTCTTGGTTAAGTAGTCCGGTGAGGAACAACACCATTTTTAGTATATTCTAATTTACCATCTATCCATTAAACTTTACAGAAGTTCCATTGACATCACAGGAGAAGGCGGCGGCAATCGGAGACATTCTGAAGCGGCAGAAATCCATGAGGAAGAGGCAGTCCAGCAGACTGACAATGCTCAAAAAGAGCTCTATTTCAACAGATTAATTGAAAAGTACCCTGTAGGAGTAAACACCCAATTACCATCCCTGTCCACCTGCAGTCAGTACACAGAGCGTTTCGCACACTACTGTCGGGACAAGTGGAGGCGAGACCAATACAATCTACGCGTTTCAAGTGCTGTCGGTAAGTTTTTTTTCTCTTTCTTTAAATTTAAATCTGTCTACTTGATGTTATTGTATTCTTTGGGATGTGATGCCTGAATATTTTTTTTGCTGAATATTTTACAGTATTTTCTCTTTTTTAGATTATTTCAGGCTTTTCCCCAAAGAAGATGATTTAAAGCACTATCTGAATCAACAGCATTGGACGTCCAACCTACCTGTCCTAGTAGATGTCCAACGTGGATGGAAGCCCAAACCAAAAAGAGGGGATACAGAGAACATTGCCAGACTTCAAGAAAAGCTAAAATTGCAAACGTGGACAGGCCTAATGATTGTAAATGAACGAGGCAAAGGTGAAGGACTGTGCACAACTCGTGCTTTTAGTAAAGGAGAAGTCATTTGTGACTATCATGGAGTGCTTAGAGAAGGAGCTGAGGCTTGCAAAATACAGGCAACTCTGAACGAGGATGAATGTTATATGTTTTTTTTCTTCATTGGTGAAAAGCAGTGGTGTATTGATGCCAGGGAGGTTCCGTGCAGTTGTCACCCAGACATGCCTTCCACATTTGGGCGAAAAATGAATCATTCTTATAAAAATTACAACGTCAAACCTGTCCTTAAATTTATAATTGATGGTAACACGCCATCAATACTATTTCTGGCTAATTGCGATATCAAACCAGGGACAGCGCTTTTGTTCGATTATGGAGTGAAACCTAATGACTATGGAGAAGGTTCAGATATCCCATGGCTGACAACGTGACATTTAAGGTACCATTACACTCTTCAATATCGTGTGCGATATTGCACAAGCGTCAGGTGTTTCACATCGCACACACTATCCTTAATTGATCGTACGTGCGCTGTTACATGCTATATCGTAGATAAAGCATGCACAATGTTGCGATGCAGCGCTATTCTGTACCATGCTGCGATTCTGCAAATTCAATGCAAAGTATAGGTGAATCGTATGGTTCCATGCTTCAATGCTGCAGCCTGCACGATGGTTAATTACACGACGATCGTGAGATTTGAGGTCAGGATCTCAAATCAAACAAATAATACTGGATAAATAAATATCCAGTTCTACATGCAGACATGCTATACACATCTACTCCCATTCACACTTAAATGATATCACAGCAGACCTCGGTCATATCAGACCTGCCAACTTATACCACTCTAAGTGCCCAGAAAATGTAATGTTATTATTTATATCAGGCGGAGAGCACCAATCAAACCTAGGGTCACAACAAGGTCCATGAAGACAGGGATGCAGTTGAGGAAAAGGAAACACCCAGGGTAATTGGTCAATATACTCATTCACATTGTCCTTGAACAATAAACATTTCTGTTTTAACATATGTATTCCCCTTCTTTCCTTTAAAGAGATTAAGAAGACGGCAGTGATCAGCTCCCAAGAAAGAATGAGGCGTTTCGGAGACTAAAGTTCCGGTCTTGTTAAAGTTTTTGAATTCATGTTTTATTTGTTTCTTTTCTGTTCTAGGTTGTTCTACAATTCCAGGTGAACGGGGCCCTCGAAGCAATGGGAGAAGATTTTCTTTATTATAAACATTTGTACTGTTTGTACTAGTGTTAAAGGGATTCTGTCACCAGGTTTTAGCCATCTCATCTGAGCGCACCATAATGTGGACACAGAGATCTTTATTCCAGTGATGTATCACTTACTAGGCTGCTCAGTGTAGTTTGCATTAAAACACTGTTAAATCATCTGGAGATTATCATTAGAGCACTACTCCAGTAGTCCAGTCATACTTGGGAGCTGCCAAATCTGCAACAGAGAAAACAGTAATTTTATCAAAATGACAGCAAGGAGCTCAGTAAGTGAAACATTGCTGGATCAGGATTTCTATCTCTACATTATGCTGCTGTCAGATGGGATGTCAAAAACCTGGTGACACAGTCCCTTTAATAACTATTTTAAAGCTAAATATAAATAGTCCTATGGCTATGATGAAACAATTCTGACAACTGTTCAAATGGCACAATCATTTACTACCGTCAGGTTTCTGAGCCGTTTAGTCTAATGCTTTGTCAGTATTACTAGAATCCATAATAATTTAAAGGTCAGGTAGCCATAAAAGTGCTCCTGCCAGTCAGAGCAGTGCAGTCCCTGGAAATCGGGCCTAGGGAAGCAGAATATATTACCATCCCTAACAACGGTAAGCATGACCCCCAGCTGTCCAGCAACCCGACATGTAGAACTGCCTATAAAAATGACCATTTGTCCAGTCAGTGCATCACTCTCTGGTGCCCTTTTACACTGGCACACTGCTTTCTGTCTCTCTCTCTCTTTCTCTCTCCGCAGTGCAATGCTCTCTGGTGCTCTTTCACTCTCTCTCCAGTGCACCACTCTCTGACGTGTTCTCTTTCTCCCTACTGCACCGCTCTCTGGCACTCCTCTGTCTTTATAGTGCACTGCTCTCTTTTGTGCTCTCTCAGTCTCCAGTGCATCACTGGCGCTCGCTTTTGATCTCTCCCCATTGCACCACTCTCTCGCATGCTCTCTCTCTGGTGCTCTCTTTCCGTCCAAAGTGCCTTTTTTTGTCTCTGTGCCTTCACGAGCTTCTCAATCTCTGTCTTTGCCCATCTGTGGCTCTCTATCGGTCTCTGTGCCTCTCTGTCCCTCCCTGTGCTTCTATTTACCTTTTGCATCCCTCTATGTGCCTACCTTTGCCCCTTTGCTCCCTTCTTTGCCTCTATGTGCCTCTTAATGACTCTCTCACGAGCACACCTCTTTCTGTAGGTCAAAGGTAAGAAGCACTACTCAAGTTGCAGCAGAGAAGATGAATTGGTAAGTGTTTAACACTTGTGTATTTTTTAAGAATCTTGTTGGTGTAGGATGCTTCCTGAACATTAAAGTGAATGGTCAGGAAACATCTTTAAGCTACAGGATCCTTGAAAAATATGCAAGTTTTTATGGGATGATTTGTCAGGCTATCAACAATCACACAGGGCCACATGCCCGTCAACAGGGCAATAGCCGACTCCACAAGGCCAATGACCCTTTGCAAAGGGCCAGAGGTCCCTTTCCGCAGGGCCATAGGCATTTCCACAGGGCCATAACCCCCTCCAACTCTCTCCACAGGACCACAGGCTACTACCGGGCCACAGGCTTTTCCACAGTGCCACAAGCCCCATCCAGCTCTCTTCACAGGCAATCATGTTGCACTTTTGCAACAAAAGAGTCAATCTTTGTTGCAGTTCGGCAACATTAGAGTCAACCCTGTTGCAGATCGGACACAAAGCTTGAAAATTTAGATGTTTACTGCAGAGGACTTCATAGGCCCCCATCTTACTCCAGAGCCTTCCACAGGCCCCTCCAGCCCGCTCCACAGGCCACAACTCCCTCCAGCTCGCTTTACATCGCCACATGCCCATCTGCGGGGCAACAGACCCCTATGCAGGGTCACAGGCCTTTCCACAGGGCCGCAACCCCTTCAGCTCTCTCCAAAGGACCACTGGCTCCTTCTGCCGGGCCACAAGCCTTTCCACAGGGCCACAATCCCCTCCAACTCTCTACACAGGACAACAGGCTCTCTTTACAGGGCCATAGCTCCCCTCCACAGGGCCAAATGCACTTTCCACACGGCAAAAATCCCCTCCAGCTCTCTCCACAGAGTCACGGGGTTCGTCTGCAGGGCACAAGCCCCTTCATCAAGGCCAAGGGGCCTTTCTACAGGGCCACTGGCCTTTAAATAGGGCCACAACCCCCTCTGGCACTCTCAACAGGGCCACAGGCTCCTTCTACAGGTGTACAGGCATTTACACAGGGCCACAACCACCTTTACCTCTCTCCACATGGCAACAGGGCCCTTTCACTATGCAATAGGCCTTTCCATAAGGCCACAACCCCCTCTCTCTCTCTCAAAAAGGACAGAGGCTCCCTTTACAAGGAAACAGCCCCCTCCACAAGGCCAAAGGCCTTTTTCAAAGGGCCACAGGTCCCTTCCGCAGGGCCATAGGCCTTTCATCAGGGCCACAGCCTCCTCCACCCCACTTTAATCAGTTAAAAGGACTCATTTGAGTGACCATTGGTCAGCTCGAGTAAAGGAACCTGATATAGTATACTGCACTGTTTAATATTCTTTTTTTTCTTTACACAGGTTGAATGCTGGCAAAGAAATGTCACCTATGCCATGCTCCTTTATACCAGTTTTCTTGATTGACATGTTATTTTTGGAGCCAAATGAGAAAATTGGGAAATAGAAAGCTCCCCCCTCCTTCCAATTAGTGGATCCGGTCAGGTGCTCAGTGGCGGTAGGCCACCGCCTGAAAGCCAAACATGAAAAAAGGAATGCTGGCACCGGTTTCCATATGATGAATTTTACTTTATTCCATGAAGATCAATACATTAAAAAGAAGGCAAATTTACAGGCAATCCGCCCCATCATGTCATTTTTGGTTTAAGCCTAATTTCTTTCAATAACTAAAATGGAATAAATGTGTCACTTTTTTGCCTATACTAATAGTTGTGGGGTATTATGACATCACAATAGAATTAATACTTACCCTTTCCGATGCCTTTTAGGGCTATCCGGTGCAGAACCAAGGCCAAATACCAACCGACAGGACCTTCCTGTGACATCATGGAAGGTCCTGTCGCTCAGCACGTGGCCTTGGCTCTGCACCGGATAGACCGAAAAGGCGCCTGAAAGGGTAAGTATTAATTCTTTATTATTTTTAATACATCTGGATTTATTTAATTTTGATTTCGTACTGTATAGTAATACATTACAAAATGAAATGGGGGCTGGCAGACATGTCACAAAGGGGAGGAGGAACAGGATTCTTCTTCCTCCTCTGTGACATCACTTCTCCTCCGGACCGGGTGGTGTGTGAACACAGCCTCAGGCTGCGTGCCCACAAAGCGATTTACAAGCGTATATGTTGCGTAATTTACGCAGCGGAAACGCTTGTGAAACACTTGGTAATCTGCACCCCATGGTACTCAGTGGCATTCCGCAATGTTAATGCCCATGCTGTAGATTTTTCCGCAGCGTTTCTGCTGCGCTTAAAAATCCTTTCCACAGGGCCACAACACCTTCAGCTCTCTCCACAGGACCACAGGCTCCTACCCGGCCACATGCCTTTCCACAGTGCTACAAGTCCCTCCAGCTCTCTCCACAGGCAATCATGTTGCATGTTGTTTACCGCAAAAGGACTTCATAGGCCCAAATCTTACTTTAGACCCTTCCACAGGCCCCTCAAGCCCGCTCCACATGGCCATTTCCGCAGGCCACAACTCCCTCCAGCTCTCTTTACATCGCCACATGCCCCTCTGCGGGGCCACAGACCCCTATACAGGGTCACAAGCCATTCCACAGGGCCACAATCCCCTCCAACTCTTCTCCACAGGACAACAAGCTCTCTTTACCGGGCCATAGCTCCCCTCCACATGCACTTTCTGCATGGACACAGCCCCCTTTAGCTCTCTCCACAGAGACACAAAGCCCGTCTGCAGGGCACAAGCCCCCTCTTCAAGGCCAAAAGGCCTTTCTACATGGCCATAGTCATTTCCATAGGGCACGAGCCCCTCCAGCTCTCTCCACAGGGCAACGGACCCCTATACAGGGTCACAGGCCTTTCCCCAGGGCCACAACACCTTCAGCTCTCTCCACAGGACCACAGGCTCCTACTGGGCCACAGGCCTTTCCACAGTGCCACAAGCCCCTCCAGCTCTCTCCACAGGCAATCATGTTGCATGTTGTTTACTGCAAAGGACTTCATAGGCCCAAATCTTACTCCATAGCCTTCCACAGGCCTTTCCAGCCCGCTCCACATGGCCTTTTCCTCAGGCCACAACTCCCTCCAGCTCTCTTTACATCGCCACATGCCCCTCTGCGGGGCCACAGACCCCTATACAGGGTCACAGGCCTTTCCACAGGGCTTCAGCTGTCTCCACAGGACCACAGGCTTTTCCACAGCCCACAACTCCTTCCAGCTCTCACCACAGGGCCACAGCCCTTTCCACAAGGCTAAAGGGCCTATCCATAGGGCCACAGACCTTTCCACAGGGCCACAACACCCTCCAGCTCTCTCCACAGGACAAGAAGCTCTCTTTACAGGGCCATAGCTCACCTCCACAGGGCCAAATGCACTTTCCACACGGCCACAACTCCCAACAGCTCACTCCACAGAGTCACAAGGCCCGTCTGCAGGGCACAAGCGCCCTCTTCAAGGCCAAAAGGCCTTTCTACATGGCCATAGTCATTTCCATAGGGCAAGAGCCCCTCCAGCTCTCTCCACAGGGCAACGGACCCCTATACAGGGTCACAGGCCTTTCCCCAGGGCCACAATCCCCTCCAACTCTTCTCCACACGACAACAAGCTCTCTTTACCGGGCCATAGCTCCCCTCCACAGGGCCAAATGCACTTTCTGCATGGCCACAGCCCCCTTTAGCTCTCTCCACAGAGACACAAGGCCCGTCTGCAGGGCACAAGCCCCCTCTTCAAGGCCAAAAGGCCTTTCTACATGGCCATAGTCATTTCCATAGGGCACAAGCCCCTCCAGCTCTCTCCACAGGGCAACGGACCCCTATACAGGGTCACAGGCCTTTCCACAGGGCCACAACACTTTCAGCTCTCTTCACAGGACCACAGGCTCCTACTGGGCCACAGGCCTTTCCACAGTGCCACAAACCCCTCCAGCTCTCTACACAGAGTCATGGGGCCCGTCTGCAGGGCACAAGCCCCTTCATCAAGGCCAAGGGGCCTTTCTACAGGGCCACTGGCCTTTAAATAGTGCCACAGCCTCCTCTGGCTCTCTCAAGAGGGCCACAGGCTCCTTCTACAGGGCAAGGGCCCCCTCCACAAGGCCAAAGGCCCTTTGCAAAGAGCCATAGGTCCATTCCACAGGGCCATAGTCATTTCCATAGGGCCATAACCCCCTCAAGCTCTCTCCACTGAAAAACAGGCTCCTTCTACAGGTTTACAGGCATTTATACAGGGCCACAACCGCCTTCACCTCTCTCCACAGGGCCCTTTCACTGTGTCATAGGCTTTTCCATAAGGCCACAACCCCCTCTGTCTCTCTCAAAAAGGACAGAGGCTCCCTTTACAAGGCCACAGCCCCCTCCACAAGTCCAAAGGCCTTTTTCAAAGGGCCACATGTCCCTTCCACAGAGCCATAGGCATTTCCCCAAGGCAATAACCCCCTCCAGCTCTCTCCACAGGCTCCTTCTACAAGGCTACAACCCTTTTCAGCTCTTTCATCAGGGCCACAGCCTCCTCCACCCCCCTTTAGTCAGTTAAAAGGACTCATTTGAGTGACCTATTGACCATTGGTCAGCTCGAGTAAAGGAACCTGATATAGTATACTGCACTGTTTAATATTCTTTTTTTCTTTACACAGGTTGAATGCTTGCAAAGAAATGTCACCTATGCCATGCTCCTTTATACCAGTTTTCTTGATTGACATGTTATTTTTGGAGCCAAATGAGAAAATTGGGAAATGGAAAGCTCCCCCCTCCTTCCAATCAGTGGATCCGGTCAGGTGCTCAGTGGCGGTAGGCCACCGCCTGAAAGCCAAACATGAAAAAAGGAATGCTGGCAACGGTTTCCATATGATGAATTTTACTTTATTCCATGAAGATCAATACATTAAAAAGAAGGCATTTTTACAGGCAATCTGCCCCATCATGTCATTTTTGGTTTAAGCCTAATTTCTTTCAATAAATAAAATGGAATAAATGTGTCACTTTTTTGCCTCTACTAATAGTTGTGGGGTATTATGACATCACAATAGAATTAATACTTACCCTTTCCGATGCCTTTTAGGGCTATCCGGTGCAGAACCAAGGCCAAATACCAACCGACAGGACCTTCCTGTAACATCATGGAAGGTCCTGTCGCTCAGGACGTGGCCTTGGCTCTGCACCGGATAGACCGAAAAGCGTCTGAAAGGGTAAGTATTAATTCTTTATTATTTTTAATACATCTTGATTTATTTAATTTTGATTTCGTACTGTATAGTAATATATTACAAAATGAAAGGGGGGCTGGCAGACATGTCACAAAGGGGAGGAGGAGCAGGATTCTTCATCCTCCTCTGTGACATCACTTCTCCTCCGGGCCGGAAAAAAGCGTGGTGTGTGAACACAGCCTCAGGCTGCGTGCCCACCTAGCGATTTACAAGCGTATATGTTGCGTAATTTACGCAGCAGAAACGCTTGTGAAACACTTGTTAATCCGCACCACATGGTACTTAGTGGCATTCCGCAATGTTAATGCCCATGCTGCGGATTTTTCCGCAGCGTTTCTGCTGCGCTTAAAAATCCTTTCCACAGGGCCTCAACCCCTTCAGCTGTCTCCACAGGACCACAGGCTTTTCCACAGCCACAACTCCTTCCAGCTCTCACCACACGGCCAAAGCCCCTTCCACAAGGCTAAAGGGCCTATCCATAGGGCCACAGACCTTTCCACAGGGCCACAACACCCTCCAGCTCTCTCCACAGGAAAAGAAGCTCTCTTTACAGGGCCATAGCTCACCTCCACAGGGCCAAATGCACTTTCCACACGGCCACAACTCCCAACAGCTCTCTCCACAGAGTCACAGGGCCCGTCTGCAGGGCACAAGCCCCCTCTTCAAGGCCAAAAGGCCTTTCTACATGGCCATAGTCATTTCCATAGGGCACGAGCCCCTCCAGCTCTCTCCACAGGGCAACGGACCCCTATACAGGGTCACAGGCCTTTCCACAGGGCCACAACACCTTCAGCTCTCTCCACAGGACCACAGGCTCCTACTGGGCCACAGGCCTTTCCACAGTGCCACAATCCCCTCCAGCTCTCTCCACAGGCAATCATGTTGCATGTTGTTTACTGCAAAGGACTTCATAGGCTCAAATCTTACTCCAGAGCCTTCCACAGGCCCCTCCAGCCCGCTCCACATGGCCTTTTTCGTCAGGCCACAACTCCCTCCAGATCTCTTTACATCGCCACATGCCCCTCTGCGGGGCCACAGACCCCTATACAGGGTCACAGGCCTTTCCACAGGGCCTCAACCCCTTCAGCTCTCTCCACAGGACCACTGGCTCCTTCTGCCGGGCCACAAGCATTTCCACAGGGCCACAATCCCCTCCAACTCTTCACCACAGGACAACAAGCTCTCTTTACAGAGCCATAGCTCCCCTCCACAGGGCCAAATGCACTTTCTGCACGGCCACAGCCCCCTTTAGCTCTCTCCACAGAGACACAGGGCCCGTCTGCAGGACACAAGCCCCCTCTTCAAGGCCAAAGGGCCTTTCTACATGGCCATAGTCATTTCCATAGGGCACAAGCCCCTCCAGCTCTCTCCACAGGGCAACGGACCCCTATACAGGGTCACAGGCCTTTCCACAGGGCCAAACACCTTCAGCTCTCTCCACAGGACCACAGGCTACTACCGGGCCACAGGTCTTTCCTCAGTGCCACAAGCACCATCCAGCTCTCTCCACAGGCAATCATGTTGCACTTTTGCAACAAGAGTCAATTTTTGTTGCAGTTCGGAAACATTGGAGTCAACCCTGTTGCAAATCGGACACGAAGCTTGAAAATTTAGATGTTTACTGCAAAGGACTTCATAGGCCCCCATCTTACTCCAGAGCCTTCCACAGGCCCCTCCAGCACGCTCCACATGGCCTTTTCCACAGGCCACAACTCCATCCAGCTGTCTTTACATCGCCACATTCCCCTCTGCGGGGCAACAGACCCCTATACAGGGTCACAGGCCTCTCCACAGGGCCTCAACCCTTTCAGCTCTCTCCACAGGACCACTGGCTCCTTCTGCCGGGCCACAAGCCTTTCCACAGGGCCACAATCCCCTCCAATTCCACAGGACAACAGGCTCTCTTTACAGGGCCATAGCTCCCCTCCACAGGGCCAAATGCACTTTCCACATGGCCACAACCCCCTCCAGCTCTCTACACAGAGTCATGGGGCCCGTCTGCAGGGCACAAGCCCCTTCATCAAGGCCAAGGGGCCTTTCTACAGGGCCACTGGCCTTTAAATAGTGCCACAACCTCCTCTGGCTCTCTCAAGAGGGCCACAGGCTCCTTCTACAGGGCAAGGGCCCCCTCCACAAGGCCAAAGGCCCTTTGCAAAGGGCCATAGGTCCATTCCACAGGGTCATAGTCATTTCCATAGGGCCATAACCCCCCTCAAGCTCTCTCCACAGAACCGCAGGCTCTTTCTACAGGTTTACAGGCATATACACAGGGCCACATCCGCCTTCACCTCTCTCCACAAGGCGACAGGGCCCTTTCACTGTGTCATAGGCCTTTCCATAAGGCCACAACCCCCTCTGTCTCTCTTAAAAAGGACAGAGGCTCCCTTTACAAGGCAACAGCCCCCTCCACAAGGCCAAAGGCCTTTTTCAAAGGGCCACAGGTCCCTTTCGCAGGGCCATAGGCATTTCCCCAAGGCAATAACCCCCTCCAGCTCTCTCCACAGGACCACAGGCTCCTTCTACAAGACTACAACCCCTTTGAGCTCTTTCATCAGGGCCACAGCCTCCTCCGCCCCCTTTTAATCAGTTAAAAGGGCTCAATTGAGTGACCACAACACCTTCAGCTCTCTCCACAGGACCACAGGCTCCTACTGAGCCACAGGACTTTCCACAGTGCCACAAGCCCCTCTAGCTCTCTCCACAGGCAATCATGTTGCATGTTTTTTAGTGCAAAGGACTTCATAGGCCCAAATCTTACTCCAGAGCCTTCCACAGGCCCCTCCAGCCGGCTCCACATGGCCTTTTCCTCAGGCCACAACTCCCTCCAGCTCTCTTTACATCGCCACATGCCCCTCTGCGGGGCTACAGACCCCTATACAGGGTCACAGGCCTTTCCACAGGGCCTCAACCCCTTCAGCTCTCTCCACAGGACCACAGGCTTTTCCACAGCCCACAACTCCTTCCAGCTCTCACCACAGGGCCACAGCCCCTTCCACAAGGCTAAAGGGCCTATCCATAGGGCCACAGACCTTTCCACAGGGCCACAACACGCTCCAGCTCTCTCCACAGGACAAGAAGCTCTCTTTACAGGGCCATAGCTCACCTCCACAGGGCCAAATTCACTTTCCACACGGCCACAACTCCCAACAGCCCTCTCCACAGAGTCACAGGGCCCGTCTGCAGGGCACAAGCCCCTCTTCAAGGCCAAAAGGCCTTTCTACATGGCCATAGTCATTCTCATAGGGCACGAGCACCTCCAGCTCTCTCCACAGGGCAACGGACCCCTGTACAGGGTCACAGTCCTTTCCACAGGGCCACAACAGCTTCAGCTCTCTCCACAGGCAATCATGTTGCATGTTGTTTACTGCAGAGGACTTCATAGGCCCAAACCTTACTCCAGAGCCTTCCACAGGCCCCTCCAGCCCGCTCCACATTGCCTTTTCCTCAGGCCACAACTCCCTCCAGCTCTCTTTACATCGCCACATGCCCCTCTGTGGGGCCACAGACCCCTATACAGGGTCACATGCCTTTCCACAGGGCCTCAACCCCTTCAGCTCTCTCCACAGGACCACTGCCTCCTTCTGCCGGGCTACAAGCCTTTCAACAGGGCCACAATCCCCTCCAACTCTTCTCCACAGGACAACAAGCTCTCTTTACAGGGCCATAGCTCCCCTCCACAGGGCCAAATGCACTTTCTGCATGGCCACAGCCCCCTTTAGCTCTCTCCACAGAGACACAAGGCCCGTCTGCAGGGCACAAGCCCCCTCTTCAAGGCCAAAAGGCCTTTCTACATGGCCATAGTCATTTCCATAGGGCACAAGCCCCTCCAGCTCTCTCCACAGGGCAACGGACCCCTATACAGGGTCACAGGTCTTTCCACAGGGCCACAACACTTTCAGCTCTCTCCACAGGACCACAGGCTCCTACTGGGCCACAGGCCTTTGCACAGTGCCACAAGCCCCTCCAGCTCTCTCCACAGGCAATCATGTTGCATGTTGTTTACTGCAAAGGACTTCATAGGCCCAAATCTTACTCCAGAGCCTTCCACAGGCCTTTCCAGCCCACTCCACATGGCCTTTTCCTCATCCCACAACTCCCTCCAGCTCTCTTTACATCGCCACATGCGCCTCTGCGGGGCCACAGTCCCCTTTACAGAGTCACAGGCCTTTCCACAGGGCCTCAACCCCTTCAGCTGTCTCCACAGGACCACAGGCTTTTCCACAGCCCACAACTCCTTCCACCTCTCACCACAGGGCCACAGCCCCTTCCACAAGGCCAAAGGGCCTATCCATAGGGCCACAAACCTTTCCACATGGCCACAACATCCTCCAGCTCTCTCCACAGGACAAGAAGCTCTCTTTACAGGGCCATAGCTCACCTCCACAGTGCCAAATGCACTTTCCACACGGCCACAATT
This sequence comes from Phyllobates terribilis, assembly GCF_046119375.1. NCBI lineage: Eukaryota > Metazoa > Chordata > Amphibia > Anura > Dendrobatidae > Phyllobates > Phyllobates terribilis. Next base: position 133,755 of record NW_027364187.1, read on the forward strand.
CCCAACAGCCCTCTCCACAGAGTCACAGGGCCCGTCTGCAGGGCACAAGCCCCCTCTTCAAAGCCAAAAGGCCTTTCTGCATGGCCATAGTCATTTCCATAGGGCACGAGCCCTTCAAGCTCTCTCCACAGGGCAACGGACCGCTATACAGGGTCACAGGCCTTTCCACAGGGCGACAACACCTTCAGCTCTCTCCACAGGACCACAGGCTCCTACCCGGCGACAGGCTTTTCCACAGTGCTACAAGTCCCTCTAGCTCTCTCCACAGGCAATCATGTTGCATGTTGTTTACCGAAAAAAGGACTTCATAGGCCCAAATCTTACTTCAGACCCTTCCACAGGCCCCTCCAGCCCGCTCCACATGGCCTTTTCCGCAGGCCACAACTCCCTCCAGCTCTCTTTACATCGCCACATGCCCCTCTGCGGGGCCACAGACCCCTATACAGGGTCACAGGCCTTTCCACAGGGCCTCAACCCCTTCAGCTCTCTCCACAGGACCACTGGCTCCTTCTGCCGGGCCACAAGCATTTCCACAGGGCCACAATCCCCTCCAACTCTTCTCCACAGGACAACAAGCTCTCTTTACAGAGCCATAGCTCCCCTCCACAGGGCCAAATGCACTTTCTGCACGGCTACAGCCCCCTTTAGCTCTCTCCACAGAGACACAGGGCCCTTCTGCAGGACACAAGCCCCCTCTTCAAGGCCAAAGGGCCTTTCTACTTGGCCATAGTCATTTCCATAGGGCACAAGCCCCTCCAGCTCTCTCCACAGGGCAACGGACCCCTATACAGGGTCACAGGCCTTTCCACAGGGCCACAACACCTTCAGCTCTCTCCACAGGACCACAGGCTACTACCGGGCCACAGGTCTTTCCACAGTGCCACAAGCACCATCCAGCTCTCTCCACAGGCAATCATGTTGCACTTTTGCAACAAGAGTCAATTTTTGTTGCGGTTCGGCAACATTGGAGTCAACCCTGTTGCAAATCGGACACGAAGCTTGAAAATTTAGATGTTTACTGCAAAGGACTTCATAGGCCCCCATCTTACTCCAGAGCCTTCCACAGGCCCCTCCAGCACGCTCCACATGGCCTTTTCCACAGGCCACAACTCCATCCAGCTCTCTTTACATCGCCACATGCCCCTCTGCGGGGCAACAGACCCCTATACAGGGTCACAGGCCTCTCCACAGGGCCTCAACCCCTTCAGCTCTCTCCACAGGACCACTGGCTCCTTCTGCCGGCCACAAGCCTTTCCACAGGGCCACAATCCCCTCCAATTCCACAGGACAACAGGCTCGCTTTACAGGGCCATAGCTCCCCTCCACAGGGCCAAATGCACTTTCCACATGGCCACAACCCCCTCCAGCTCTCTACACAGAGTCATGGGGCCCGTCTGCAGGGCACAAGCCCCTTCATCAAGGCCAAGGGGCCTTTCTACAGGGCCACTGGCCTTTAAATAGTGCCACAACCTCCTCTGGCTCTCTCAAGAGGGCCACAGGCTCCTTCTACAGGGCAAGGGCCCCCTCCACAAGGCCAAAGGCCCTTTGCAAAGAGCCATAGGTCCATTCCACAGGACCATAGTCATTTCCATAGGGCCATAACCCCCCTCAAGCTCTCTCCACAGAACCACAGGCTCCTTCTACAGGTTTACAGGCATTTTACACAGGGCCACAACCGCCTTCACCTCTCTCCACAGGGCCCTTTCACTGTGTCATAGGCCTTTCCATAAGGCCACAACCCCCTCTGTCTCTCTTAAAAAGGACAGAGGCTCCCTTTACAAGGCAACAGCCCCCTCCAAAAGGCCAAAGGCCTTTTTCAAGGGGTCATAGGTCCCCTCCGCAGGGCCATAGGCATTTCACCAAGGCAATAACCCCCTCCAGCTCTCTCCAGAGGACCACAGGCTCCTTGTACAAGGCTACAACCCCTTTCAGCTCTTTCATCAGGGCCACAGCCCACTCCACCCCCCTTTAATCAGTTAAAAGGGCTCATTTGTGTGACCACAACACCTTCAGCTCTCTCCACAGGACCACAGGCTCCTACCCGGCCACAGGCCTTTCCACAGTGCTACAAGTCCCTCCAGCTCTCTCCACAGGCAATCATGTTGCATGTTGTTTACCGCAAAAGGACTTCATAGGCCCAAATCTTACTTTAGACCCTTCCACAGGCCCCTCCAGCCCGCTCCACATGGCCTTTTCCGCAGGCCACAACTCCCTCCAGCTCTCTTTACATCGCCACATGCCCCTCTGCGGGGCCACAGACCCCTATACAGGGTCACAGGCCATTCCACAGGGCCACAATCCCCTTCAACTCTTCTCCACAGGACAACAAGCTCTCTTTACCTGGCCATAGCTCCCCTCCACAGGGCCAAATGCACTTTCTGCGCGGCCACAGCCCCCTTTAGCTCTCTCCACAGAGACACAAGGTCCGTCTGCAGGGCACAAGCCCCCTCTTCAAGGCCAAAAGGCCTTTCTACATGGCCATAGTCATTTCCATAGGGCACGAGCCCCTCCAGCTCTCTCCACAGGGCAACGGACCCCTATACAGGGTCATAGGCCTTTCCACAGGGCCACAAGCCCCTCCAGCTCTCTCCACAGGCAATCATGTTGCATGTTGTTTACTGCAAAGGACTTCATAGGCCCAAATCTTACTCCAGAGCCTTCCACAGGCCTCTCCAGCCCGCTCCACATGGCCTTTTCCTCAGGCCACAACTCCGTCCAGCTCTCTTTACATCGCCACATGCCCCTCTGCGGGGCCACAGACCCCTATACAGGGTCACAGGCCTTTCCACAGGGCCTCAACCCCTTCAGCTGTCTCCACAGGACCACAGGCTTTTCCACAGCCCACAACTCTTTCCAGCTCTCACCACAGGGCCACAGCCCCTTCCACAAGGCTAAAGTGCCTATCCATAGGGCCACAGACCTTTCCACAGGGCCACAACACCCTCCAGCTCTCTCCACAGGACAAGAAGCTCTCTTTACAGGGCCATAGCTCACCTCCACAGGGCCAAATGCACTTTCCACACGGCCACAACTCCCAACAGCTCTCTCCACAGAGTCACAGGGCCCGTCTGCAGGGCACAAGCGCCCTCTTCAAGGCCAAAAGGCCTTTCTACATGGCTATAGTCATTTCCATAGGGCACGAGCCCCTCCAGCTCTCTCCATAGGGCAACGGACCCCTATACAGGGTCAGAGGCCTTTCCACAGGGCCACAACACCTTCAGCTCTCTCCACAGGACCACAGGCTCCTACTGGGCCACAGGCCTTTCCAAAGTGCCACAAGCCCCTCCAGCTCTCTCCACAGGCAATCATGTTGCATGTTGTTTACTGCAAAGGACTTCAAAGGCTCAAATCTTACTCCAGAGCCTTCCACAGGCCTCCAGCCCGCTCCACATGGCCTTTTCCTCAGGCCACAACTCCCTCCAGCTCTCTTTACATCGCCACATGCCCCTCTGCGGGGCCACAGACCCCTATACAGGGTCACAGGCCTTTCCACAGGGCCTCAACCCCTTCAGCTCTCTCCACAGGACCACAGGCTTTTCCACAGCCCACAACTCCTTCCAGCTCTCACCACAGGGCCACAGCCCTTTCCACAAGGCTAAAGGGCCTATCCATAGGCCACAGACCTTTCCACAGGGCCACAACACCCTCCAGCTCTCTCCACAGGACAAGAAGCTCTCTTTACAGGGCCATAGCTCACCTCCACAGGGCCAAATGCACTTTCCACACGGCCACAACTCCCAACAGCTCTCTCCACAGAGTCACAGGGCCCGTCTGCAGGGCACAAGCCCCCTCTTCAAGGCCAAAAGGCCTTTCTACATGGCCATAGTCATTTCCATAGGGCACGAGCCCCTCCAGCTCTCTCCACAGGGCAACAGACCCCTATACAGGATCACAGGCCTTTCCACAGGGCCACAACACCATCAGCTCTCTCCACAGGACCACAGGCTCCTACTGGGCCACAGGCCTTTCCACAGTGCCACAAGCCCCTCCAGCTCTCTCCGCAGGCAATCATGTTGCATGTTGTTTACTGCAAAGGACTTCATAGGCTCAAATCTTACTCCAGAGCCTTACACAGGCCTCTCCAGCCCGCTCCACATGGCCTTTTCCTCAGGCCACAACTCCCTCCAGCTCTCTTTACATCGCCACATGCCCCTCTGCGGGGCCACAGACCCCTATACAGGGTCACAGGCCTTTCCACAGGGCCTCAACCCCTTCAGCTGTCTCCACAGGACCACAGGCTTTTCCACAGGGCCACAACTCCTTCCAGCTCTCACCACAGGGCCACAGCCCTTTCCACAAGGCTTAAGGGCCTATCCATGGAGCCACAGACCTTTCCACAGAGCCACAACACCTTCCAGCTCTCTCCACAGGACAAGAAGCTCTCTTTACCGGGCCATAGCTCACCTCCACAAGGCCAAATGCACTTTCCACACGGTCACAACTCCCAACAGCTCTCTCCACAGAGTCACAGGGCATGTCTGCAGGGCACAAGCCCCCTCTTCAAGGCCAAAAGGCCTTTCTACATGGCCATAGTCATTTCCATAGGGCACGAGCCCCTCCAGCTCTCTCCACAGGGCAACAGACCCCTATACAGGGTCACAGGCCTTTCCAAAGGGCCACAACACCTTCAGCTCTCTCCACAGGACCACAGGCTCCTACTGGGCCACAGGCCTTTCCACAGTGCCACAAGCCCCTCCAGCTCTCTCCACAGGCAATCATGTTGCATGTTGTTTACTGAAAAGGACTTCATAGGCCCAAATCTTACTCCAGAGCCTTCCACAGGCCTCTCCAGCCCGCTCCACATGGCCTTTACCTCAGGCCACAACTCCCTCCAGCTCTCTTTACATCGCCACATGCCCCTCTGCGGGGCCACAGACCCCTATACAGGGTCACAGGCCTTTCCACAGGGCCTCAACCCCTTCAGCTGTCTCCACAGGACCACAGGCTTTTCCACAGCCCACAACTCCTTCCAGCTCTCACCACAGGGCCACAGCCCTTTCCACAAGGCTAAAGGGCCTATCCATAGGGCCACAGACCTTTCCACAGGGCCACAACACCCTCCAGCTCTCTCCACAGGACAAGAAGCTCTCTTTACAGGGCCATAGCTCACCTCCACAGGGCCAAATGCACTTTCCACACGGCCACAACTCCCAACAGCTCTCTCCACAGAGTCACAGGGCACGTCTGCAGGGCACAAGCCCCCTCTTCAAGGCCAAAAGGCCTTTCTACATGGCCATAGTAATTTCCATAGGGCACGAGCCCCTCCAGCTCTCTCCACAGGGCAACGGACCCCTATACAGGGTCACAGGCCTTTCCACAGGGCCTCAACCCGTTCAGCTGTCTCCACAGGACCACAGGCTTTTCCACAGCCCACAACTCCTTCCAGCTCTCACCACAGGGCCACAGCCCTTTCCACAAGGCTAAAGGGCCTATCCATAGGGCCTCAGGCCTTTCCACAGTGCCACAAGCCCCTCCAGCTCTCTCCACAGACAATCATGTTGCATGTTGTTTACTGCAAAGGACTTCATAGGCCCAAATCTTACTCCAGAGCCTTCCACAGGCCTCTCCAGCCCGCTCCACATGGCCTTTTCCTCAGGCCACAACTCCCTCCAGCTCTCTTTACATCGCCACATGCCCCTCTGCGGGGCCACAGACCCCTATACAGGGTCACAGGCCTTTCCACAGGGCCTCAACCCCTTCAGCTCTCTCCACAGCACCATTGCCTACTTCTGCCGGGCCACAAGCCTTTCCACAGAGCCACAATCCCCTCCAACTCTTCTCCACAGGACAACAAGCTCTCTTTACAGGGCCATAGCTCCCCTCCACAGGGCCAAATGCACTTTCTGCACGGCCACAGCCCCCTTTAGCTCTCTCCACAAAGACACAAGGCCCGTATGCAGGGCACAAGCCCCCTCTTCAAGGCCAAAAGGCCTTTCTACATGGCCATAGTCATTTCCATAGGGCACGAGCACCTCCAGCTCTCTCCACAGGGCAACGGACCCCTATACAGGGTCACAGGCCTTTCCACAGGGCCACAACACCTTCAGCTCTCTCCACTGGACCACAGGCTCCTACCCGGCCACACGCCTTTCCACAGTGCTACAAGTCCCTCCAGCTCTCTCCACAGGCAATCATGTTGCATGTTGTTTGCCGCAAAAAGACTTCATAGGCCCAAATCTTACTTCAGACCCTTCCACAGGCCCCACCAGCCCGCTCTACATGGCCTTTTCCGCAGGCCACAACTCCCTCCTGCTCTCTTTACATCGCTACATGCCCCTCTGCGGGGCCACAGACCCCTATACAGGGTCACAGGCCTTTCCACAGGGCCTCAACCCCTTCAGCTCTCTCCACAGTACCACTGGCTCATTCTGCCGAGCCACAAGCATTTCCACAGGGCCACAATCCCCTCAAACTCTTCTCCACAGGACAACAAGCTAACTTTACTGGGCCATAGCTCCCTTCCTCATAGCCAGCCCTCATGGTGTTTGTGTTATTAAAGAAAAAAAAAATTTGAGGGCTGGCTAGAGGCAGCCGTGGACACACGATAGCCAGCCCTCATGGTGTTTGTGTTATTAAAGAAAAAAAAAATTGAGGGCTGGCTAGAGGCAGCCGTGGACACATGATAGCCAGCCCTCATGGTGTTTGTGTTATTTAAGAAAAAAAAAATTTGAGGGCTGGCTAGAGGCAGCCGTGGACACATGATAGCCAGCCCTCATGGTGTTTGTGTTATTAAAGAAAAAATAATAATTTTAGGGCTGGCTAGAGGCAGCCGTGGACACATGATAGCCAGCCCTCATGGTGTTTGTGTCATAAAAGAAAAAATAATAATTTGAGGGCTGGCTAGAGGCAGCCGTGGACACACGATAGCCAGCTCTCATGGTGTTTGTGTTATTAATGAAAAAAAAATTGGGGGGCTGGCTAGAGGCAGCCGTGGACACACCATAGCAAGCCCTCATGGTGTTTGTGTTATTAAAGAAAAAAAAAATTTAAGGGCTGGCTAGAGGCAGCCGTGGACACACGATAGCCAGCCCTCATGGTGTTTGTGTTATTAAAGAAAAAAAAAATTGGGGGGCTGGCTAGAGGCAGCCGTGGACACATGATAGCCAGCCCTCATGGTGTTTGTGTTATTAAAGAAAAAAAAATTTAAGGGCTGGCTAGAGGCAGCCGTGGACACACGATAGCCAGCCCTCATGGTGTTTGTGTTATTAAAGAAAAAAAATAAATTTAAGGGCTGGCTAGAGGCAGCCGTGGACACACGATAGCCAGCCCTCATGGTGTTTGTGTTATTAAAGAAAAAAAAAATTGGGGGGCTGGCTAGAGGCAGCCGTGGACACATGATAGCCAGCCCTCATGGTGTTTGTGTTATTAAAGAAAAAAAAAATTGGGGGGCTGGCTAGAGGCAGCCGTGAACACACGATAGCCAGCCCTCATGGTGTTTGTGTAATTAAAGAAAAAAAATAATTGGGGGGCTGGCTAGAGGCAGCCGTGGACACACGATAGCCAGCCCTCATGGTGTTTGTGTTATTAAAGAAAAAAAATAATTGGGGGGCTGGCTAGAGGCAGCCGTGGACACACGATAGCCAGCCCTCATGGTGTTTGTGTTATTAAAGAAAAAAAAAATTGGGGGGCTGGCTAGAGGCAGCCGTGGTCACACGATAGCCAGCCCTCATGGTGTTTGTGTTATTAAAGAAAAAAAAAAATTGGGGGGCTGGCTAGAGGCAGCCGTGAACACACGATAGCCAGCCCTCATGGTGTTTGTGTAATTAAAGAAAAAAAATAATTGGGGGGCTGGCTAGAGGCAGCCGTGGACACACGATAGCCAGCCCTCATGGTGTTTGTGTTATTAAAGAAAAAAAAAATTGGGGGGCTGGCTAGAGGCAGCCGTGAACACACGATAGCCAGCCCTCATGGTGTTTGTGTTATTAAAGAAAAAAAAATTGGGGGGCTGGCTAGAGGCAGCCGTGGACACACGATAGCCAGCCCTCATGGTGTTTGTGTTATTAAAGAAAAAAAAAATTTGAGGGCTGGCTAGAGGCAGCCGTGAACACAATGCTTCATTTCTGCATCGTGGTTACATAGCCTTAGTGTTATTAAAGCAAAAAAAATTTGAGAGTTGGCTATAGACATTATATGCCCAATATGAGGGCTGGCTGCAGGTAATCCAGGACAACCAGCAGCAAGCTCTCATGCTTGCGTGCACATTAGAAAGAGAAACATCGCCATCTGGTGTTTTTACAATCCTACAATAAAAAATTAAAAAGTTGGACAACATTGCCACCCGGTGGAGTTTCCTCAGAACACACTATGTCAAGAAAAAAGTCAATGAGGGCTGGCTATTGGTCAATCAGGTAAGTGATTTAGCCAGCTCTAATGTTACATTTTTTTGCATTTTTATTGTGTAGACCCCCTCAGGAGCGATATTTCAGGCCGCAGAGCGTGCAGTTTCGAGCAGAAATTTTGCCTTAACCCTGAAAAAAATTTAGCGCATCCCACCGCGTGCGTAAGCGTCCCAAATGCCAAAAAACATATTTCCCCCATCAGTCCCTATATATTACTATAGTACAGAAGGTCATACTACCATATTGACTCTTTAATCCAGTTCCAATGTATCAAGGTCAAGCCTGTTGCACAAATGCATTCCGGCAACAAAAGTCGGCCATCTTGTGTCCCATTTGCAACAAAAGGTCAACTTTTGTTGCTTTTCGGCAACATTTCAGGTCAAGCCTGTTACAAACAGGACACGAAGCCTCTGATTTTGACCAAAGGTGCACCTCATGGGGCTCCACGTGCATACCGCATGTCATGGGGCCCCACGTGCATGACGCATGTTATGGGTGCCCCAAATGCATGCCGCATGTCATGGGGGCCAAAAATGAATGCCACATGTCATGGGGGCTCCACGTGCATGCCACATTTCATTGGGGGCCCAAATGCATGCTGCATGTCAGAGGCCACAAATGCATGCTGCATGTCATGGGGCCCCACATGCATGCCCCATGTCTTGGGGGCCTCAAATGCATGCTGCACGTGATGGGGGACCCAATGCATGGCACATGTCATGGTAGCCGACACGCATGCCGCATGTCATGGGGGCCCCAAATACGTGCCACATGTCATGGGGGCCCCACATGCATGGTGCATGTCATAGGGGCCCCACATGCATGCCGCATGTCATGGGGCCCCACATGCATGCCGCATGTCATGGGGGCCTCAAATGTATGCTGCATGTCATGGGGGCCCCAAATGCATGCCGCATGTCATGGGGTCCCCACATGCATTCCGCATGTCATGGGGGCTCTACATCCATGCCGCATGTCATGAGGGCACCAAGTGCATGCCGCATGTCATGGGGGCCCCAAATGCATGCCGCATGTCATGGGGGCTCCAAATGAATGCCGCATGTCATGGGGGCCCCAAATGCATGCCACGTGACATGGGGGCCCCACGTGCTTGACGCTTGTCATGGGGGCCCCACATGCATGCCGCATGTCTTGAGTACCCCAAATGCATGTCGCATGTCATTTGGGCCCCACATGCATGACGCATGTCATGCTGGCCCCAAATGCATTCTACATATCATGGAGGCCCCACGTCCATGCCGCATGTCATGGGGGCCCCAAATGCAAGCCGCCTGTCATGGGGGCCAAAAAAGCATTCCGCATGTCAAGGGGACCCCAAATGCATGCCTCATGTGATGGGGGCCCCAAATGCATGCTGCGTGTCTTGGGAACCCCAAATGCATGTCGCATGTCATGTGGCCCCACGTGCATGCCGCATGTCATGGGGACCCATGTGCATGCCGAATGTCATGGGGGTACCACGTGCATGCCACATATCATGGGGTCCCCACATGCATGCCGCATGTCATGGGGGCCCCAAATGCAAAGTGCATGTCATGGGGGCCTCACGTGCATACCGCATGTCATGGGGACCCCCAAAGCTTGACTCATGTCATGGGGGCCCCAAATGCATACTGCATGTCATGGGAGCTCCACATGCATGCCGCATGTCATGTGGCCCCACGTGCATGCCGCATGTCATGGGGGCCCTAAATGCATGCAGCATGTCAAGGGGGCCCCAAATGCATGCCCCATGTCATGGGGGCCCCACGTGCATGCCGCAAGTCATGGGGGCCCAAATGCATGCCACATTTCATAGGGGCCACAAATGCCTGCCGCATTTCATGGGGCCCCACGTGCATGCCGCATGTCATGGCGTCTCCACTTGCATGCCGCATTTATTGTTTGCCCCTCATGCATGCCGCATGTCAAGGGTACCCCAAATGCATGTCACATGTCAGGGGGGGCCCAAAATGCATGCCGCATGTCATGGGGGCCCCAAATGCATGCCACATGTCATCGGGACCCCAAATACTTGCCACATGTCAGGGGGCCCCACATGCATGCCGCATTTCATGGGTGCCCCACATGCATGCCGCATTTCATGGGGGCCCCAAATGCATGCAGCATGTCAAGGGGGCCCCAAATGCATGCCCCATGTCATGGGGGCCCCAAATGCATGCCGCAAGTCATGGGGGCCCAAATGCATGCCACATTTCATAGGGGCCACAAATGCCTGCCGCATTTCATGGGGCCCCACGTGCATGCCGCATGTCATGGCGTCTCCACTTGCATGCCGCATTTATTGTTTGCCCCTCATGCATGCCGCATGTCAAGGGTACCCCAAATCAAGTCACATGTCAGGGGGGGCCCCAAATGCATGCTGCATGTCATGGGGGCCCCAAATGCATGCCACATGTCATCGGGACCCCAAATACTTGCCACATGTCAGGGGGCCCCACATGCATGCCGCATTTCATGGGTGCCCCACATGCATGCCGCATTTCATGGGGGCCCCAAATGCATGCCCCATGTCATGGGGGGCCCACGTGCATGCTGCATGTCATGGGGTCCCCAAATGCATGCCGCATGTCATGGGGTCCCCAAATGCATGCCGCATGTCAAGGGGGCCCCAAGTGTATGCCGCATGTCATGGGGGCCCCACGTTCATGCCGCATGTCATGGGGGACCAAATGCATGCCGCATGTCATGGGGGCACCAAATACGTGCCGCATGTCATGAGTGCCCCACATGCATGGTGCATGTCATGAGGGCCCCAAATGCATGCCGCATGCCATGGGGGCCACAAATATGTGCTGCATGTCATGGGGGCCCCACATGCATGCCGCGTGTCATGGGGTCCCCACTTGCATTCCGCATGTCATGGGGGCCCCACATGCATGCCGCATGTCATCAGGGCCATACATGCATGACTCGTGTCATGGGGGCCCCAAACGCATGCCGCATTACATGTGGGCCCTAAATGTATTCCGCATGTCATGCGGGCCCCAAATAAGTGCCACATGTCAGGGGGCTCCACATGCATGCCGCATATCATGGGTGCCCCACATGCATGCCACATTTCATGGGGGCCCCAAATGCATGCCTCATTTCATGGGGGGCCCACGTGCATGCCGCATTTATTGTTTGCCCCTCATGCATGCCGCATGTCAAGGGTACCCCAAATGCATGTCACATGTCAGGGGGGGCCCCAAATGCATGCTGCATGTCATGGGGGCCCCAAATGCATGCCACATGTCATCGGGACCCCAAATACTTGCCACATGTCAGGGGGCCCCACATGCATGCCGCATTTCATGGGTGCCCCACATGCATGCCGCATTTCATGGGGGCCCCAAATGCATGCCCCATGTCATGGGGGGCCCACGTGCATGCTGCATGTCATGGGGTCCCCAAATGCATGCCGCATGTCATGGGGTCCCCAAATGCATGCCGCATGTCAAGGGGGCCCCAAGTGTATGCCGCATGTCATGGGGGCCCCACGTTCATGCCGCATGTCATGGGGGACCAAATGCATGCCGCATGTCATGGGGGCACCAAATACGTGCCGCATGTCATGAGTGCCCCACATGCATGGTGCATGTCATGAGGGCCCCAAATGCATGCCGCATGCCATGGGGGCCACAAATATGTGCTGCATGTCATGGGGGCCCCACATGCATGCCGCGTGTCATGGGGTCCCCACTTGCATTCCGCATGTCATGGGGGCCCCACATGCATGCCGCATGTCATCAGGGCCATACATGCATGACTCGTGTCATGGGGGCCCCAAACGCATGCCGCATTACATGTGGGCCCTAAATGTATTCCGCATGTCATGCGGGCCCCAAATAAGTGCCACATGTCAGGGGGCTCCACATGCATGCCGCATATCATGGGTGCCCCACATGCATGCCACATTTCATGGGGGCCCCAAATGCATGCCTCATTTCATGGGGGGCCCACGTGCATGCCGCAATCTCATGGGGTCCCCAAATGCATGCCGCATGTCATAAGGGCCCCACGTGCATACCACATGTCATGGGGGCCCCAAATGCATGCCGCATGTCCTGGGGGCCCCACATGCATGCCTCATGTCATGGGGGACCAAATGCATGTCGCATGTCATGGGGGCAACAAATACGTGCCGCATGTCATGAGGGCCCCACATGCATGGCGCATGTCATGGGGGCCCCAAATGCATGCCGCATGTCATGGGGGCCACAAATATGTGCCGCATTTCATGGGGGCCCAACGTGCATGCCGCATGTCTTTGGGCCCCAAATATTTGCCGCATGTCATGGGGGCCCCACATGCCTGCCATGTGTCATGGGGTTCCCACATGCATTCCGCATGTCATGAGGGCCCCACATGCATGGCGCAAGTCATCGGGGCCACACGTGTATGCCTCGTGTCATGGGGGCCCCAAACGTATGCCTCATTACACGGGGGCCCCAAGTGCATGCTGCATGTCATGGGGACCCCAAATGCATGCCGCATGTCATGGGGACCCTAAATGTATGCCGCATGTCATGGGGGCCCAAAATACGTGCCACATATCAGGGGGCCCCACGTGCATGCCGCATGTCATGGGTGCCCCACATGCATGCTGCATTTCATGGGGTCCCAAATGCATGCCCCATGTCATGGGGGGCCCACGTGCATGCCGCAAGTCATGGGGTCCCCAAATGCATGCCTCATGTCATGGGGTCCCTAAATGCATGCCGCATGTCAAGGGGGCCCCAAATGTATGCCGCATGTCATGGGGTGCCACGTACATGACGCATGTCATGGGGGCCCCAAATACGTGCTGCATGTCATGAGGGCCCCACATGCATGGCGCATGTCATGGGGGCCCCAAAGGCATGCCGCATGTCATGGGGGCCACAAATATGTGCCGCATGTCATGGGGGCCCAACGTGCATGCCGCATGTCTTGGGGCCCCAAATATTTGCCGCAAGTCGTGGGAGCCCCACATGCATGCCACGTGTCATGGGGTCCCCACATGCATTCCGCATGTCATGGGGGTTCCACATGCATGCCGCATGTCATGGGGGCCCCATGTGCATGTCACATTTCATGGGGGCCCCAAATGTATGCCGCATGTCATGAGGGCCCCAAATGCATGCCTCATGTCATGGAGGCCCCAAATGTATGCCGCATGTCATGGGGGCCCCAAATACATGCTGCATGTCATGGGGGCCCCCGTGCGTGCCGCATGTCATGGGGGCCAAAAATACATGTTGCATGTTTTGGGGCCCCCAAATACGTGCCGCATGTCATGGGGGCCCCACGTGCGTGCCGCATGTTATGGAGTCCCCAAATGCATGCCGCCTGTCATGGGGGCCCCATGAGCATGCCGCATTTCCTTGGGGACTCTAAATGCATGCTACATGTCAGGGGCTCCAAATGCTTGCTGCATGTCATGGAAGCCCCAAATACATGCTGCTTGTTTGTGTTATTAAAGAAAAAAAAAATTGGGGGGCTGGCTAGAGGCAGCCGTGGTCACACGATAGCCAGCCCTCATGGTGTTTGTGTTATTAAAGAAAAAAAAAATTGGGGGGCTGGCTAGAGGCAGCCGTGAACACACGATAGCCAGCCCTCATGGTGTTTGTGTAATTAAAGAAAAAAAATAATTGGGGGGCTGGCTAGAGGCAGCCGTGGACACACGATAGCCAGCCCTCATGGTGTTTGTGTTATTAAAGAAAAAAAAAATTGGGGGGCTGGCTAGAGGCAGCCGTGAACACACGATAGCCAGCCCTCATGGTGTTTGTGTTATTAAAGAAAAAAAAATTGGGGGGCTGGCTAGAGGCAGCCGTGGACACACGATAGCCAGCCCTCATGGTGTTTGTGTTATTAAAGAAAAAAAAATTTGAGGGCTGGCTAGAGGCAGCCGTGAACACAATGCTTCATTTCTGCATCGTGGTTACATAGCCTTAGTGTTATTAAAGCAAAAAAAATTTGAGAGTTGGCTATAGACATTATATGCCCAATATGAGGGCTGGCTGCAGGTAATCCAGGACAACCAGCAGCAAGCTCTCATGCTTGCGTGCACATTAGAAAGAGAAACATCGCCATCTGGTGTTTTTACAATCCTACAATAAAAAATTAAAAAGTTGGACAACATTGCCACCCGGTGGAGTTTCCTCAGAACACACTATGTCAAGAAAAAAGTCAATGAGGGCTGGCTATTGGTCAATCAGGTAAGTGATTTAGCCAGCTCTAATGTTACATTTTTTTGCATTTTTATTGCGTAGACCCCCTCAGGAGCGATATTTCAGGCCGCAGAGCGTGCAGTTTCGAGCAGAAATTTTGCCTTAACCCTGAAAAAAATTTAGCGCATCCCACCGCGTGTGTAAGCGTCCCAAATGCCAAAAAACAAATTTCCCCCATCAGTCCCTATATATTACTATAGTACAGAAGGTCTTACTACCATATTGACTCTTTAATCCAGTTCCAATGTATCAAGGTCAAGCCTGTTGCACAAATGCAACAAATGTTGCATTCCGGCAACAAAAGTCGGCCATCTTGTGTCCCGTTTGCAACAAAAGGTCAACTTTTGTTGCCTTTCGGCAACATTTCAGGTCAAGCCTGTTGCAAACGGGACACGAAGCCTCTGATTTTGACCAAAGGTGCACCTCATGGGGCTCCACGTGCATACCGCATGTCATGGGGCCCCACGTGCATGACGCATGTTATGGGTGCCCCAAATGCATGCCGCATGTCATGGGGGCCAAAAATGAATGCCACATGTCATGGGGGCTCCACGTGCATGCCACATTTCATTGGGGGCCCAAATGCATGCTGCATGTCAGAGGCCACAAATGCATGCTGCATGTCATGGGGCCCCACATGCATGCCCCATGTCTTGGGGGCCTCAAATGCATGCTGCACGTGATGGGGGACCCAATGCATGGCACATGTCATGGTAGCCGACACGCATGCCGCATGTCATGGGGGCCCCAAATACGTGCCACATGTCATTTGGGCCCCACATGCATGGTGCATGTCATAGGGGCCCCACATGCATGCTGCATGTCATGGGGCCCCACATGCATGCCGCATGTCATGGGGGCCTCAAATGTATGCTGCATGTCATGGGGGCCCCAAATGCATGCCGCATGTCATGGGGTCCCCACATGCATTCCGCATGTCATGGGGGCTCTACATCTATGCCGCATGTCATGAGGGCACCAAGTGCATGCCGAATGTCATGGGGGCCCCAAATGCATGCCGCATGTCATGGGGGCTCCAAATGAATGCCGCATGTCATGGGGGCCCCAAATGCATGCCACGTGACATTGGGGCCCCACGTGCTTGACGCTTGTCATGGGGGCCCCACATGCATGCCGCATGTCTTGAGTACCCCAAATGCATGTCGCATGTCATTTGGGCCCCACATGCATGACGCATGTCATGCTGGCCCCAAATGCATTCTACATATCATGGAGGCCCCACGTCCATGCCGCATGTCATGGGGGCCCCAAATGCAAGCCGCCTGTCATGGGGGCCAAAAAAGCATTCCGCATGTCAAGGGGACCCCTAATGCATGCCTCATGTGATGGGGGCCCCAAATGCATGCTGCGTGTATTGGTAACCCCAAATGCATGTCGCATGTCATGTGGCCCCACGTGCATGCCGCATGTCATGGGGACCCATGTGCATGCCGAATGTCATGGGGGTACCACGTGCATGCCACATATCATGGGGTCCCCACATGCATGCCGCATGTCATGGGGGCCCCAAATGCAAAGTGCATGTCATGGGGGCCTCACGTGCATACCGCATGTCATGGGGACCCCCAAAGCTTGACTCATGTCATGGGGGCCCTAAATGCATGCAGCATGTCAAGGGGGCCCCAAATGCATGCCCCATGTCATGGGGGCCCCACGTGCATGCCGCAAGTCATGGGGGCCCAAATGCATGCCACATTTCATAGGGGCCACAAATGCCTGCCGCATTTCATGGGGTCCCCACGTGCATGCCGCATGTCATGGCGTCTCCACTTGCATGCCGCATTTATTGGTTGCCCCTCATGCATGCCGCAGGTCAAGGGTACCCCAAATGCATGTCACATGTCAGGGGGGGCCCCAAATGCATGCCGCATGTCATGGGGGCCCCAAATGCATGCCACATGTCATCGGGACCCCAAATACTTGCCACATGTCAGGGGGCCCCACATGCATGCCGCATTTCATGGGTGCCCCACATGCATGCCGCATTTCATGGGGGCCCCAAATGCATGCCCCATGTCATGGGGGGCCCACGTGCATGCTGCATGTCATGGGGTCCCCAAATGCATGCCGCATGTCATGGGGTCCCCAAATGCATGCCGCATGTCAAGGGGGCCCCAAGTGTATGCCGCATGTCATGGGGGCCCCACGTTCATGCCGCATGTCATGAGGGACCAAATGCATGCCGCATGTCATGGGGGCACCACATACGTGCCGCATGTCATGAGGGCCCCACATGCATGGCGCATGTCATGAGGGCCCCAAATGCATGCCGCATGCCATGGGGGCCACAAATATGTGCTGCATGTCATGGGGTCCCCAAATGCATGCCGCATGTCATGGGGTCCCCAAATGCATGCCGCATGTCAAGGGGGCCCCAAGTGTATGCCGCATGTCATGGGGGCCCCACGTTCATGCCGCATGTCATGGGGGACCAAATGCATGCCGCATGTCATGGGGGCACCACATACGTGCCGCATGTCATGAGGGCCCCACATGCATGGCGCATGTCATGAGGGCCCCAAATGCATGCCGCATGCCATGGGGGCCACAAATATGTGCTGCATGTCATGGGGGCCCCACATGCATGCCGCGTGTCATGGGGTCCCCACTTGCATTCCGCATGTCATGGGGGCCCCACATGCATGCCGCATGTCATCAGGGCCATACATGCATGACTCGTGTCATGGGGGCCCCAAACGCATGCCGCTTTACATGTGGGCCCTAAATGTATTCCGCATGTCATGCGGGCCCCAAATAAGTGCCACATGTCAGGGGGCTCCACATGCATGCCGCATATCATGGGTGCCCCACATGCATGCCACATTTCATGGGGGCCCCAAATGCATGCCGCATGTCCTGGGGGCCCCACATGCATGCCTCATGTCATGGGGGACCAAATGCATGTCGCATGTCATGGGGGCAACAAATACGTGCCGCATGTCATGAGGGCCCCACATGCATGGCGCATGTCATGGGGGCCCCAAATGCATGCCGCATGTCATGGGGGCCACAAATATGTGCCGCATTTCATGGGGGCCCAACGTGCATGCCGCATGTCTTTGGGCCCCAAATATTTGCCGCATGTCATGGGGGCCCCACATGCCTGCCATGTGTCATGGGGTCCCCACATGCATTCCGCATGTCATGAGGGCCCCACATGCATGGCGCAAGTCATCGGGGCCACACGTGTATGCCTCGTGTCATGGGGGCTCCAAACGCATGCCTCATTACACGGGGGCCCCAAGTGCATGCTGCATGTCATGGGGACCCCAAATGCATGCCGCATGTCATGGGGACCCTAAATGTATGCCGCATGTCATGGGGGCCCAAAATACGTGCCACATATCAGGGGGCCCCACGTGCATGCCGCATGTCATGGGTGCCCCACATGCATGCTGTATTTCATGGGGTCCCAAATGCATGCCCCATGTCATGGGGGGCCCACGTGCATGCCGCAAGTCATGGGGTCCCCAAATGCATGCCTCATGTCATGGGGTCCCTAAATGCATGCCGCATGTCAAGGGGGCCCCAAATGTATGCCGCATGTCATGGGGCGCCACGTACATGACGCATGTCATGGGGGCCCCAAATACGTGCTGCATGTCATGAGGGCCCCACATGCATGGCGCATGTCATGGGGGCCCCAAAGGCATGTCGCATGTCATGGGGGCCACAAATATGTGCCGCATGTCATGGGGGCCCAACGTGCATGCCGCATGTCTTGGGGCCCCAAATATTTGCCGCAAGTCGTGGGAGCCCCACATGCATGCCACGTGTCATGGGGTCCCCACATGCATTCCGCATGTCATGGGGGTTCCACATGCATGCCGCATGTCATGGGGGCCCCATGTGCATGTCACATTTCATGGGGGCCCCAAATGTATGCCGCATGTCATGAGGGCCCCAAATGCATGCCGCATGTCATGGAGGCCCCAAATGTATGCCGCATGTCATGGGGGCCCCAAATACATGCCGCATGTCATGGGGGCCCCCGTGCGTGCCGCATGTCATGGGGGCCAAAAATACATGTCGCATGTTTTGGGCCCCCCAAATACGTGCCGCATGTCATGGGGGCCCCACGTGCTTGCCGCATGTTATGGAGTCCCCAAATGCATGCCGCCTGTCATGGGGGCCCCACGAGCATGCCGCATTTCCTTGGGGACCCTAAATGCATGCTACATGTCAGGGGCTCCAAATGCTTGCTGCATGTCATGGAAGCCCCAAATACATGCCGCTTGTAATGGGGGCGCCAAATGCATGGCGCATGTCATAGGGGCCCCACATGCATGCCACATATCATGAGGGCAACACGTGCATGCCGCATGTAATGGGGGCCCCACATGCAAGCTGGGTGTTATTGGGGCCCAAATGCATGCCGCATGTCATGGGGGCCCCACATACATGGCGCATGTCATGGGGGCCCCAAATGCATGCCGCATGTCAAGGGGGCCCCAAATTTTTGCCTCATGTCATCGGGGCCCCACATGCATGCTGGTTGTCATGGGGGCCCAAATGCATGCCGCATGTCATGGGGGCCCATGTGCATGCCGCATGTCATGGGGGCCCATGTGCATGCCGCATGTCATGGGGGACCAAATGCATGGCGCATGTTATGGGGGCCCCACGTGCATGCCGCTTGTCTTAGGGGCCCCAAGTACGTGCCGCATAATGGGGTCCCACATGCATGGTGCGTGTCATGGGGGCCCCACATGCATGCCGCATGTCATGACATGCGGCATGCATGTGGGACCCCCATGACACGTGGCATGCATGTGGCCCCCAAATTCATGCTGCATGTCATGGGGGCCCCAATTGCATGACCCATGTTACGGAGGCTGCACATGCATGCCACATTTCATGGGGGCCACAAATGCATGCCGCATGTCATTTGGGCCCCAAAAGTATGCTGCATATCATGGGGGGCCCCAAATACGTGCCGCATGTCATGAGGGCCCCACATGCATGGCGCATGTCATGGGGGCCCCACATGCATGCCGCATGTCATGGGGGCCCCAAATACATGCCGCATGTCATGGGGGCCCCACGTGCTTGGCGCAAGTCATGGGTGCCCCACATGCATGCCGCATGTCATCGGGGCCATAAATGCATGCCGCATGTCATAGGGGCCCCACATGCATGACGCATGTCATGGGGGCCCCACATGCATGCCGCATGTCACAGAGGCCCCAAATGCATGCCGCATGTCATGGGAGCCCCACATGAATGTCGCATGTCAAGGGGGCCCCACGTGCATGCCGCATGTCATGGGGATACCAAATGCATGCCGCATGTCATGGGGGCCATAAATGCATGCCGCATGTCATGGGGGCCCCACGTGCATGCCACATGTCATTGGGGGCCCACATGCATGCCGCATGTCATGGGGGCCACACTTGCATGCAGCATGTAATGGGGATCCAAAGGCATGACGCATGTCATGGGGGCCCCAAATTCATGCGGCATGTCATAGTGGCCCCACTTGCATACCACATGTCATGGGGCCCCCACATGCATGCCGCATGTCATGGGGGCCCAAATGCATGACGCATGTCATGGATGCTCCACGTGCATGCCGCATGTAATGGGGCCCCCAAATTCATGTTGCATGTCACAGGGGCCCCACGTGCATTCCGCATGTCATGGGGGCCCCAAATGCATGCCGCATGTCATGGGGGCCCCACGTGCATGCAGCATGTCTTGGGGCCCACAAATGCATGCCGCATGTCATGGGGGCCCCACATGCATGGCGCATTTCATGGGGGCCCTACATGCATGCCGCATGTCATGGGGGCCCCAAATGCATGCCTCATGTCATGGGGGCCCCAAATGCATGCCGCATGTCATAGTGGTTTCCAAATGCATGCTGCATGTCATGAGGGGCCCACGTGCATGCCGCAAGTCATGGGGGCCCCAAATGCATGCCACATATCATGGGGGCCCCACGTGCATGCTGCATATATTGGGGGCCCAAAATGCATGCCACATGTCATGAGGGCCCCGCTTGCATGCCGCATGTCATTGGGGCCCCGCAGGCATTCCGCATGTCATGGGGGCCCCACGTACATGCTGCATGTCATTGGGGCCCCACGTGCTTGCCGCATTTAATGGGGGACGCAAATGCATGCATGCCGCATGTCATTGGGGCCCCGCAGGCATTCCGCATGTCATGGGGGCCTCACGTGCATTCCGCATGTCATGGGGGCCCCACGTACATGCTGCATGTCATTGGGGCCCCACGTGCTTGCCGCATGTCATGGGGCCCCCCAAATGCAGGCCGCATGTCACAGGGGTCCCACATGCATGCAGCATGTCATGGGGGCCCCAAATGCATGCCGCATGTCATAGTGGCCCCAAATGCATGCTGCATGTCATGAGGGCCCCACGTGCATGCCGCATGTCATAGGGGCCCCACGTGCATGCCGCATGTCATAGGGCCCCACGTGCATGCCGCATGTCATGGGGGATCCAAACTCATGCTGCATGTCATTGGGGCCCCAAGCGTATGCCGCATGTCATGGAGGCCCCATGTGCATGCCACATGTAATGGGGGCCACAAATGCATGCGGCATGTCATAGGGGCCCCACGTGCATGCCGCATGTCTCGGGCACCCCAAATTCATGCCGCATGTCATTTGGGCCCCAAAAGTATGCTACATATCATGGGGGGCCCCAAATACGTGCCGCATGTCATGAGGGCCCCACATGCATGGCGCATGTCATGGGGGCCCCACATGCATGCCGCATGTCATGGGGGCCCCAAATACATGCCGCATGTCATGGGGGCCCCACGTGCTTGGCGCAAGTCATGGGTGCCCCACATGCATGCCGCATGTCATCGGGGCCATAAATGCATGCCGCATGTCATAGGGGCCCCACATGCATGACGCATGTCATGGGGGCCCCACATGCATGACGCATGTCACGGAGGCCCCAAATGCATGCCGCATGTCATGGGAGCCCCACATGAATGTCGCATGTCAAGGGGGCCCCACGTGCATGCCGCATGTCATGGGGATACCAAATGCATGCCGCATGTCATGGGGGCCATAAATGCATGCCGCATGTCATGGGGGCCCCACGTGCATGCCACATGTCATTGGGGGCCCACATGCATGCCGCATGTCATGGGGGCCACACTTGCATGCAGCATGTAATGGGGATCCAAATGCATGACGCATGTCATGGGGGCCCCAAATGCATGCCGCATGTCATAGTGGCCCCACGTGCATACCACAAGTCATGGGGGCCCCACATGCATGCCGCATGTCATGGATGCTCCACGTGCATGCCGCATGTAATGGGGCCCCCAAATTCATGTTGCATGTCACAGGGGCCCCACGTGCATTCCGCATGTCATGGGGGCCCCAAATGCATGCCGCATGTCATGGGGGCCCCACGTGCATGCCGCATGTCTTGGGGCCCACAAATGCATGCCGCATGTCATAGGGGCCCCACATGCATGGCGCATTTCATGGGGGCCCTACATGCATGCCGCATGTCATGGGGGCCCCAAATGCATGCCTCATGTCATGGGGGCCCCAAATGCATGCCGCATGTCATAGTGGTTTCCAAATGCATGCTGCATGTCATGAGGGGCCCACGTGCATGCCGCAAGTCATGGGGGCCCCAAATGCATGCCACATATCATGGGGGCCCCACGTGCATGCTGCATATATTGGGGGCCCCAAATGCATGCCACATGTCATGAGGGCCCCGCTTGCATGCCGCATGTCATTGGGGCCCCGCAGGCATTCCGCATGTCATGGGGGCCCCACGTACATGCTGCATGTCATTGGGGCCCCACGTGCTTGCCGCATTTAATGGGGGATGCAAATGCATGCATGCCGCATGTCATTGGGGCCCCGCAGGCATTCCGCATGTCATAGGGGCCTCACTTGCATTCCGCATGTCATGGGGGCCCCACGTACATGCTGCATGTCATTGGGGCCCCACGTGCTTGCCGCATGTCATGGGGCCCCCCAAATGCAGGCCGCATGTCACAGGGGTCCCACATGCATGCCGCATGTCATGGGGGCCCCAAATGCATGCCGCATGTCATAGTGGCCCCAAATGCATGCTGCATGTCATGAGGGCCCCATGTGCATGCCGCATGTCATAGGGGCCCCACGTGCATGCCGCATGTCATAGGGCCCCACGTGCATGCCGCATGTCATGGGGGATCCAAACTCATGCTGCTTGTCATTGGGGCCCCAAGCGTATGCCGCATGTCATGGAGGCCCCATGTGCATGCCACATGTAATGGGGGCCACAAATGCATGCGGCATGTCATAGGGGCCCCACGTGCATGCCGCATGTCTCGGGCACCCCAAATTCATGCCGCATGTCATAGGGGCCCCACGTGCATGGCGCAAATCATGGGTGCCCCACATGCATGCCGCATGTCATTGGGGCCCCAAATGCATGCCGCATGTCATAGGGGCCCCACATGCATGCCGCATTTCATGGGGGACCCAAATGCATGCCGCATGTCATGGGGCCCCAAATGCATGTCGCATGTCATGGGGGACCCACACGCATGCTGCATGTCATGGGGGCCCCAAATGCATACCGCATGTCATGGGGCCCCCAAATGCATGCCGCATGTCATGGGGCCCCCAAATGCATGCAGCATGTCTTGGTGCCCACAAATGCATGTCGCATGTCATAGGGGCCCCACATGCATGGCACATTTCATGGGCCCCCCACATGCATGCACATGTCATGGGGGCCTCAAATGCGTGCCACATATCATGGGGGCCCCAAATGCATGCCGCATGTCATGGGGGCCCACATGCATGCCGCATGTCATGGGGGCACCACTTGCATGCAGAATGTAATGGGGGCACCACTTGCATGCAGCATGTAATGGGGGATCCAAATGCATGACGCATGTCATGGGGGTCCCACATGCATGCCGCATGTCATGGGGGCCCACATGCATGCCGCATGTCATGGGGGCACCACTTGCATGCAGCATGTAATGGAGGATCCAAATGCATGCCGCATGTCAAGGGGGCCCCACGTGCATGCCGCATGTCATGGGGACCCACATGCATGCCGCATGTCATGGAGGCCCCCATGACATGCGACAAGCATTTGGGCCCCACATGCATGCCGCATGCCATGGGGCCCCCAAATGCATGCCGCATGTCATGGGGGCCATAAATGGATGCCGCATGTCATGGGAGCCCCACATGCATGCCGCATGTCATGGGGGCCCCACATGCATGCCGCATGTCATGGGGGCCCCACATGCATGCCGCATGTCATGGGGGCCACAAATACATGCCGCATGTCATGGGGGCCCCACGTGCTTGGCGCAAGTCATGGGTGCCCCACATGCATGCCGCATGTCATCGGGGCCCTAAATGCATGCCGCATGTCATAGGGGCCCCACATGCATGACGCATGTCATGGGGGGCCCACATGCATGCCGCATGTCACGGAGGCCCCCAAATGCATGCCGCATGTCATGGGAGCCCCACATGAATGTCGCATGTCAAGGGGGCCCCACGTGCATGCCGCATTTCATGGGGACCCCAAATGCATGCCGCATGTCATGGGGGCCATAAATGCATGCCGCATGTCATGGGGGCTCAACGTGCAGGCCGCATGTATTGTGGGCCCCAAATTCATGCTGCATGTCATGAGGGCCCTGCATGCATGCCGCATATCATGGGGGCCCCGCAGGCATTCCGCATGTCATGGGGGGCCCAAATGCATGCCGCATGTCATGGGGTCCCCACGTGCATGCCGCATGTAATGGGAGATTCAAATGCATGACGCATGTCATGGGGGTCCCACGTGCATGCCGCATGGCATGGGGATTCAAATGTATGCCGCATGGCTTGGGGGTCCCACATGCATGCCGCATGTCATGGGGGCCCAAATGCTTGCCGCATGTCATGGGGGCCATAAATCCATGCTGCATGTCATGGGGGCCCCAAATGCATGCCGCATGTCATAGTGGCCCCAAATGCATGCTGCATGTCATGAGGGCCCCACGTGCATGCCGCATGTCATAGGGGCCCCACGTGCATGCCGCATGTCATAGGGCCCCACGTGCATGCCGCATGTCATGGGGGATCCAAACTCATGCTGCTTGTCATTGGGGCCCCAAGCGTATGCCGCATGTCATGGAGGCCCCATGTGCATGCCACATGTAATGGGGGCCACAAATGCATGCGGCATGTCATAGGGGCCCCACGTGCATGCCGCATGTCTCGGGCACCCCAAATTCATGCCGCATGTCATAGGGGCCCCACGTGCATGGCGCAAATCATGGGTGCCCCACATGCATGCCGCATGTCATTGGGGCCCCAAATGCATGCCGCATGTCATAGGGGCCCCACATGCATGCCGCATTTCATGGGGGACCCAAATGCATGCCGCATGTCATGGGGCCCCAAATGCATGTCGCATGTCATGGGGGACCCACATGCATGCTGCATGTCATGGGGGCCCCAAATGCATACCGCATGTCATGGGGCCCCCAAATGCATGCCGCATGTCATGGGGCCCCCCAAATGCATGCAGCATGTCTTGGTGCCCACAAATGCATGTCGCATGTCATAGGGGCCCCACATGCATGGCGCATTTCATGGGCCCCCCACATGCATGCACATGTCATGGGGGCCTCAAATGCGTGCCGCATATCATGGGGCCCCAAATGCATGCCGCATGTCATGGGGGCCCACATGCATGCCGCATGTCATGGGGGCACCACTTGCATGCAGCATGTAATAGGGGCACCACTTGCATGCAGCATGTAATGGGGGATCCAAATGCATGACGCATGTCATGGGGGTCCCACATGCATGCCGCATGTCATGGGGGCCCACATGCATGCCGCATGTAATGGGGGCACCACTTGCATGCAGCATGTAATGGAGGATCCAAATGCATGACGCATGTCAAGGGGGCCCCACGTGCATGCCGCATGTCATGGGGACCCACATGCATGCCGCATGTCATGGAGGCCCCCATGACATGCGACAAGCATTTGGGCCCCACATGCATGCCGCATGCCATGGGGCCCCCAAATGCATGCCGCATGTCATGGGGGCCATAAATGGATGCCGCATGTCATGGGAGCCCCACATGCATGCCGCATGTCATGGGGGCCCCACATGCATGCCGCATGTCATGGGGGCCCCACATGCATGCCGCATGTCATGGGGGCCACAAATACATGCCGCATGTCATGGGGGCCCCACGTGCTTGGCGCAAGTCATGGGTGCCCCACATGCATGCCGCATGTCATCGGGGCCCTAAATGCATGCCGCATGTCATAGGGGCCCCACATGCATGACGCATGTCATGGGGGGCCCACATGCATGCCGCATGTCACGGAGGCCCCAAATGCATGTCGCATGTCATGGGAGCCCCACATGAATGTCGCATGTCAAGGGGGCCCCACGTGCATGCCGCATGTCATGGGGACCCCAAATGCATGCCGCATGTCATGGGGGCCATAAATGCATGCCGCATGTCATGGGGGCTCAACGTGCAGGCCGCATGTATTGTGGGCCCCAAATTCATGCTGCATGTCATGAGGGCCCTGCATGCATGCCGCATATCATGGGGGCCCCGCAGGCATTCCGCATGTCATGGGGGGCCCAAATGCATGCCGCATGTCATGGGGTCCCCACGTGCATGCCGCATGTAATGGGGGATTCAAATGCATGCCGCATGTCATGGGGGTCCCACGTGCATGCCGCATGTCATGGGGATTCAAATGTATGCCGCATGGCTTGGGGGTCCCACATGCATGCCGCATGTCATGGGGGCCCAAATGCTTGCCGCATGTCATGGGGGCCATAAATCCATGCTGCATGTCATGGGGGCCCAACGTGCATGCCGCATGTATTGGCGGCCCCAAATTCATGCCGCATGTCATGGGGGCCCCGCAGGCATTCCGCATGTCATGGGGGCCCCAAATGCATGCCGCATGTCATGGGGGCCCCACGTGCATGCCGCATGTCATGGGGGCGCCAAATGCATGCCGCATGTCATAGTGGCCCCAAATGCATGCTGCATGTCATGACGGGCCCACGTGCATGCCGCATGTCATGGGGGCCCCAAATGCATGGCTCAAGTCATGGGGGCCCCAAATGCATGCCACATATCATGGGGGCCCCACGTGCATGCTGCATATATTGGGGGCCCCAAATGCATGCCACATGTCATGAGGGCCCCGCTTGCATGCCGCATGTCATTGGGGCCCCGCAGGCATTCCGCATGTCATGGGGGCCTCACGTGCATTCCGCATGTCATGGGGGCTCCACGTGCATGCTGCATGTCATTGGGGCCCCACGTGCTTGCCGCATGTCATGGGGCCCCACGTGCATGCCTCATGTCACGGGGGCCACAAATGTATGCCGCATGTCATGGGGGCCCCACGTGCATGCCGCATGTCATGGGGCCCCCACATGCATGCCACATTTCATGGGGGACCCAAATGCATGCATGCCGCATGTCATTGGGGCCCCAAATGCATGCCGCATGTCATAGTGGCTCCAAATGCATGCCGCAAGTCATGGGTGCCCCACATGCATGCCGCATGTCATCGGGCCCACAAATGTATGCCGAATGTCATGGGGGCCCCACGTGCATGCCGCATGTCATGGGGCCCCCCAAATGCATGCTGCATGTCATAGGGGTCCCACATGCATGCCGCATGTCATGGGGGCCCCAAATGCATGCCGCATGTCATAGTGGCCCCAAATGCATGCCGCAAGTCATGGGTGCCCCACATGCATGCCGCATGTCATCGGGGCCCCAAATGCATGCCGCATGTCATAGGGGCCCCACATGCATGGCACATGTCATGGGGGCCCCGCATGCATGCCGCATGTCATGGGGGCCCAAAATGAATGTCGCATGTCAAGGGGGCCCCACGTGCATGACACATGTCATGGGGACCCACATGCATGCTGCATGTCATGGAGACCCCCAAATGCATGCCGCATGTCATGGGGGCCCAAAATGAATGTCGCATGTCAAGGGGGCCCCACGTGCATGACACATGTCATGGGGACCCACATGCATGCTGCATGTCATGGAGACCCCCAAATGCATGCAGCATGTCTTGGGGCCCACAAATGCATGCCGCATGTCATAGGGGCCCCACATGCATAGCGCATGTCTTGGGGGACCCAAATGCATGACTCATGTCATGGGGGCCCCACGTGCATGTCGCATGTCATGGGGGATCCAAACTCATGCTGCATGTCATTGGGACCCCAAGCGTATGCCGCATGTCATGGAGGCCCCATGTGCATGCCACATGTAATGGGGGCCCCAAATGCATGCGGCATGTCATAGGGGCCCCACGTGCATTCCGCATGTCTCGGGCACCCCAAATGCATGCAGCATGTTATGGGGGGCCCACGTGCATGCCGCATGTCTCAGGTACCCCAAGTGCATGCAGCATGTTATGCAGGCCCCCATGACATGCGGCAAGCATTTGGGCCCCACATGCATGCCGCATGCCATGGGGCCCCCAAATGCATGCCGCATGTCATGAGGGCCCCACATGCATGGCGCATGTCATGGGGGCCCCAAATGCATGCCGCATGTCATGGGGGCCACAAATATGTGCCGCATTTCATGGGGGCCCAACGTGCATGCCGCATGTCTTTGGGCCCCAAATATTTGCCGCATGTCATGGGGGCCCCACATGCCTGCCATGTGTCATGGGGTCCCCACATGCATTCCGCATGTCATGAGGGCCCCACATGCATGGCGCAAGTCATCGGGGCCACACGTGCATGCCTCGTGTCATGGGGGCCCCAAACGCATGCCTCATTACACGGGGGCCCCAAGTGCATGCTGCATGTCATGGGGACCCCAAATGCATGCCGCATGTCATGGGGACCCTAAATGTATGCCGCATGTCATGGGGGCCCAAAATACGTGCCACATATCAGGGGGCCCCACGTGCATGCCGCATGTCATGGGTGCCCCACATGCATGCTGCATTTCATGGGGTCCCAAATGCATGCCCCATGTCATGGGGGGCCCACGTGCATGCCGCAAGTCATGGGGTCCCCAAATGCATGCCTCATGTCATGGGGTCCCTAAATGCATGCCGCATGTCAAGGGGGCCCCAAATGTATGCTGCATGTCATTGGGGCGCCACGTACATGACGCATGTCATGGGGGCCCCAAATATGTGCTGCATGTCATGAGGGCCCCACATGCATGGCGCATGTCATGGGGACCCCAAAGGCATGCCGCATGTCATGGGGGCCACAAATATGTGCCGCATGTCATGGGGGCCCAACGTGCATGCCGCATGTCTTGGGGCCCAAAATATTTGCCGCAAGTCGTGGGAGCCCCACATGCATGCCACGTGTCATGGGGTCCCCACGTGCATTCCGCATGTCATGGGGGCTCCACATGCATGCCGCATGTCATGGGGGCCCCATGTGCATGTCGCATTTCATGGGGGTCCCAAATGTATGCCGCATGTCATGAGGGCCCCAAATGCATGCCGCATGTCATGGAGGCCCCAAATGTATGCCGCATGTCATGGGGGCCCCAAATACATGCCGCATGTCATGGGGGCCCCCGTGCGTGCCGCATGTCATGGGGGCCACAAATACATGTCGCATGTTTTGGGGCCCCCAAATACGTGCCGCATGTCATGGGGGCCCCACGTGCTTGCCGCATGTTATGGAGTCCCCAAATGCATGCCGCCTGTCATGGGGGCCCCACGAGCATGCCGCATTTCCTTGGGGACCCTAAATGCATGCTACATGTCAGGGGCTCCAAATGCTTGCTGCATGTCATGGAAGCCCCAAATACATGCCGCTTGTAATGGGGGCGCCAAATGCATGGCGCATGTCATAGGGGCCCCACATGCATGCCACATATCATGAGGGCAACACGTGCATGCGCATGTAATGGGGGCCCCACATGCAAGCTGGGTGTTATTGGGGCCCAAATGCATGCCGCATGTCATGGGGGCCCCACATACATGGCGCATGTCATGGGGGCCCCAAATGCATGCCGCATGTCAAGGGGGCCCCAAATTTTTGCCTCATGTCATCGGGGCCCCACATGCATGCTGGTTGTCATGGGGGCCCAAATGCATGCCGCATGTCATGGGGGCCCATGTGCATGACGCATGTCATGGGGGACCAAATGCATGGCGCATGTTATGGGGGCCCCACGTGCATGCCGCTTGTCTTAGGGGCCCCAAGTACGTGCCGCATAATGGGGTCCCACATGCATGGTGCGTGTCATGGGGGCCCCACATGCATGCCGCATGTCATGACATGCGGCATGCATGTGGGACCCCCATGACACGTGGCATGCATGTGGCCCCCAAATTCATGCTGCATGTCATGGGGGCCCCAATTGCATGACCCATGTTACGGAGGCTGCACATGCATGCCACATTTCATGGGGGCCACAAATGCATGCCGCATGTCATTTGGGCCCCAAAAGTATGCTGCATATCATGGGGGGCCCCAAATACGTGCCGCATGTCATGAGGGCCCCACATGCATGGCGCATGTCATGGGCGCCCCAAATGCATGACGCATGTTATGGGGGCCGCAAATATGTGCTGCATGTCATGTGGGCCCCAAATATGTGCCAAATGTCAAGAGGGCCCCACATGAATGTCGCGTGTCATGGGAGCCCCAAATGCTTGCCGCATGTCATTTCGTCCCCACATGCATGCCACAGGTCATGGGGGCCCCACATACATGCCGCGTGTCATGGGAGCCCCAAATGCATGCCCCCTTTCATGGGGGCACCACGTGCATGCCGCATGTCATGGGGGCCCCAAATGCATACCGCATGTCATGGGGGCCCAAATGCATGCCGCATGTTATGGGGGCCCTAAATGTATGCCGCATGTCATGGCAGCCCCAATACGTGCCACATGTCATGGGGGCCCCACGTGCATGCCGCATGTCATGGGTGCCCCACATGCATGCCTCATGTCATGGGGGCTCCAAATGCATGCCTCATGTCATGGCGTCCCCAAAGGCATGCCTCATGTCATGGGGGCCCCACATGCATGCCACATGTCATAGTGGCCCCACATGCATGCCACGTGTCAAGGGAGCCCCAAATGAATGTCGCATGTCAAGGGGGCCCCATGTGCATGCCACATGTCATGGGGACCCACATGCATGCAGCATGTCATGGATGCCCCATGACATGCGACAAGCATTTGGGCCCCACATGCATGCCGCATGCCATGGGCCCCCCAAATGCATGCCGCATGTCATGGGGGCCCCACATGCATGCCGCATGTCATGGGGGCCCAAATGCTTGCCACATGTCATGGGGGCCATAAATGCATGCCGCATGTCATGGGGGCCCCAAATGCATGCCGCATGTCTCAGGTACCCCAAATGCATGCAGCATGTTATGCATGCCCCAAATGGGGGCCCCACATGCATGGCGCATTTCATGGGGGCCCCAAATGCATGCCGCATGTCATAGTGGCCCCAAATGCATGCTGCATATATTGGGGGCCCCAAATGCATGACACATGTCATGAGGGCCCCGCTTGCATGCCGCATGTCATTGGGGCCCCGCAATCATTCCGCATGTCATGGGGGCCTCACGTGCATTCCGCATGTCATGGGGCCCAAATGCATGCCGCATGTCATGGGGGCCCAACGTGCATGCCGCATGTATTGGGGTCCCCAACTGCATGCCGCATATCATGGGGCCCCACATGCATGCCACATGACATGGGGGCCCCACATGCTTGCCGCATTTCATGGGGGACCCAAATGCATGCATACCGCATGTCATTGGGGCCCCGCAGGCATTCCGCATGTCATGGGGGCCTCACGTGCATTCCGCATGTCATGGGGGCCCCACGGACATGCTGCATGTCATGGGGGCCCCACGTGCATGCCTCATGTCATGGGCCCCCCAAATGCATGCCGCATGTCATAGGGGTCCCACATGCATGCAGCATGTCATAGTGGC
This sequence comes from Phyllobates terribilis, assembly GCF_046119375.1. Taxonomy (NCBI): domain Eukaryota; kingdom Metazoa; phylum Chordata; class Amphibia; order Anura; family Dendrobatidae; genus Phyllobates; species Phyllobates terribilis. Next base: position 165,295 of record NW_027364187.1, read on the forward strand.
CCCAAATGCATGCTGCATGTCATGAGGGCCCCACGTGCATGGCGCATTTCATGGGGGACCCAAATGCATGCCGCATGTCATGGGGGCCCCAAATGCATGGCGCATGTCATGGGGGATCCAAACTCATGCTGCATGTCGTTGGGGCCCCAAGCGTATGCCGCATGTCATGGAGGCCCCATGTGCATGCCACATGTAATGGGGGCCCCAAATGCATGCGGCATGTCATAGGGGCCCCACGTGCATGCCGCATGTCTCGGGCACCCCAAATGCATGCCGCATATAATGGGGCCCCCAAATTCATGCCGCAAGTCATTGGGGCCATAAATGCATCCTGCATGCCATGGGGCCCCCAAATGCATGCCGCATGTCAAGGGGGCCCAACATGCATGTCGCATGTCATCGGGGCCCAAATGCTTGCCGCATGTCATGGGGGCCCCACATGCATGCCGCATGTCATGGGGCCCAAAAGCTTGCCGCATGTCATGGGGGCCATAAATGCATGCCGCATGTCATGGGAGCCCCACATGAATGGCGCATGTCAAGGGGGCCCAACGTGCATGCCGCATGTATTGGGGGCCCCAAATTCATGCCGCAAGTCATGAGGGCCCTGCATGCATTCCGCATGTCATTGGGGGCCCAAATGCATGCCGCATGTCATGGGGGCCCCAAATGCATGCCGCATGTAATGGGGGATTCAAATGCATGCCACATGTCATGGGGGTCCCACATGCATGCCGCATGTCATGGGGGTCCCACATGCATGCCGCATGTCATGGGGGCCCCAAATGCTTGCCTCAAGTCATGGGGCCCCCCAAATGGATGCCGCATTTCATAGGGGCCCCACATGCATGACGCATATCTTGGGGCCCCAATTGCATGCCGCATGCCATAGGGGCCCCACGTACATGGCTCACGTCATGGGTGCCCCACCTGCATGCCGCATGTCATTGGGGCCCCAATTGCATGCCGCATGCCATAGGGGCCCCACATGCATTGCACATGTCATGGGGGCCCCAAATGCATGCCGCATGTTATGGGGGCCCCACATGCATGGAGCATGTCATGGGGGCCCCACGTGCATGCCGCATGTCATGGGGATCCAAACTCATGCCGCATGTCATTGGGGCCCCAAGCGTATGCTGCATTTCATGGGGGCCCCATGTGCATGCCACATGTAATGTGGGCCCCAAATGCATGCGGCATGTCATAGAGGCCCCACGTGCATGCCGCATGCCTCGGGCACCCCAAATGCATGCAGCATGTTATGGGGGCCCCACGTGCATGCCGCATGTCATGGGGGCCCAAATGCATGCCGCATGTCATGGCGGCCCCACATGCATGCCGCATGTAATGGGTGCCCCAAATGCATGCCGCATGTCATGGGGGCTCCACGTGCATGCCGCATTTCATGGGGGACCCAAATGCATGCCGCATGTCATGGGCCCCCCAAATGCATGTCGCATGTCATGGGGGCCCCACGTGCATGCTGCATGTCATGGGGGCCCCAAATGAATGCCTCATGTCATGGGGGCCCCCAAATGCATGCCGCATGTCATGGGGCCCCCCAAATGCATGCCGCATGTCATAGGGGCCCCACATGCATGCCGCATGTCATGGGGGCCCCACATGCATGCCGCATGTCATGGGGGCCCCAAATGCATGCCGCATGTCATGGGGGCCCCACGTGCTTGGCGCAAGTCATGGGTGCCCCACATGCATGATGCATGTCATCGGGGCCCCAAATGCATGCCGCATGTCATAGGGGCCCCACATGCATGACGCATGTCATGGGGGCCCCACATGCATGCCGCATGTCATGGGGGCCCAAATGCTTGCCGCATGTCATGGGGGCCAGAAATGCATGCCGCATGTCATAGGGGCCCCACATGCATGGCGCATTTCATGGGGGCCCTACATGCATGCCGCATGTCATAGTGGCCCCAAATGCATGCTGCATGTCATGAGGGGCCCACGTGCATGCCGCATGTCATGGGGGCCCCACATGCATGCCACATGTCATGGGGGCCCCACATGCTTGCCGCATTTCATGGGGGACCCAAATGCATGCATACCGCATGTCATTGGGGCCCCGCAGGCATTCCGCATGTCATGGGGGCCTCACGTGCATTCCGCATGTCATGGGGGCCCCACGGACATGCTGCATGTCATGGGGGCCCCACGTGCATGCCTCATGTCACGGGGGTCACAAATGTATGCCGCATGTCATTGGGGCCCCACGTGCATGCCGCATGTCATGGGCCCCCCAAATGCATGCCGCATGTCATAGGGGTCCCACATGCATGCAGCATGTCATGGGGGCCCCAAATGCATGCCGCATGTCATAGTGGCCCCAAATGCATGCTGCATGTCATGAGGGCCCCACGTGCATGGCGCATTTCATGGGGGACACAAATGCATGCCGCATGTCATGGGGGCCCCAAATGCATGGCGCATGTCATGGGGGATCCAAACTCATGCTGCATGTCATTGGGGCCCCAAGCGTATGCCGCATGTCATGGAGGCCCCATGTGCATGCCACATGTAATGGGGGCCCCAAATGCATGCGGCATGTCATAGGGGCCCCACGTGCATGCCGCATGTCTCGGGCACCCCAAATGCATGCCGCATATAATGGGGCCCCCAAATTCATGCCGCAAGTCATGGGGGCCATAAATGCATGCCGCATGTCAAGGGGCCCCCACGTGCATGACGCATGTCATGGGGACCCACATGCATGCCACATGTCATGGAGGCCCCCATGACATGCGGCAAGCATTTGGGCCCCACATGCATGCTGCATGCCATGGGGCCCCCAAATGCATGCCGCATGTCAAGGGGGCCCAACATGCATGTCGCATGTCATGGGGGCCCAAATGCTTGCCGCATGTCATGGGGGCCCCACATGCATGCCGCATGTCATGGGGCCCAAAAGCTTGCCGCATGTCACGGGGGCCATAAATGCATGCCGCATGTCATGGGAGCCCCACGTGCATGCCACATGTCATGGGGGGCCCACATGCATGCCGCATGTCATGGGGGCCCCACTTGCATGCATCATGTAATGGGGGTCCCACATGCATGCAGCATGTCATGAGGGCCCCACATGCATGCCGCATGTCATGGGGGTCCCCAAATGCATGCAGCATGTCATGGGGGCCCGACGTGCATGCCACATGTCATGGGGAGCCCACATGCATGCCGCATATCATAGGGGCCCCACATGCATGGAGCATGTCATGGGGGCCCCACGTGCATGCCGCATGTCATGGGGGATCCAAACTCATGCCGCATGTCATTGGGGCCCCAAGCGTATGCCGCATTTCATGGGGGCCCCATGTGCATGCCACATGTAATGTGGGCCCCAAATGCATGCGGCATGTCATAGAGGCCCCACGTGCATGCCGCATGTCTCGGGCAACCCAAATGCATGCAGCATGTTATGGGGGCCCCACGTGCATGCCGCATGTCATGGGGGCCCAAATGCATGCCGCATGTCTTGGCGGCCCCACATGCATGCCGCATGTCATGGGGGCTGCACGTGCATGCCGCATTTCATGGGGGACACAAATGCATGCCGCATGTCATGGGCCCCCCAAATGCATGTCGCATGTCATGGTGGCCCCACGTGCATGCTGCATGTCATGGGGGCCCCAAATGAATGCCTCATGTCATGGGGGCCCCAAATGCATGCCGCATGTCATGGGCCCCCCAAATGCATGCAGCATGTCTTGAGGCCCACAAATGCATGCCGCATGTCATAGGGGCCCCACATGCATGCCGCATGTCATGGGGGCCCCACATGCATGCCGCATGTCATGGGGGCCCCAAATGCATGCCGCATGTCATGGGGGCCCCACGTGCTTGGCGCAAGTCATGGGTGCCCCACATGCATGACGCATGTCATCGGGGCCCCAAATGCATGCCGCATGTCATAGGGGCCCCACATGCATGACGCATGTCATGGGGGCCCCACATGCATGCCGCATGTCATGGGGGCCCAAATGCTTGCCGCGTGTCATGGGGGCCAGAAATGCATGCCGCATTTCATAGGGGCCCCACATGCATGGCGCATTTCATGGGGGCCCTACATGCATGCCGCATGTCATAGTGGCCCCAAATGCATGCTGCATGTCATGAGGGGCCCACGTGCATGCCGCATGTCATGGGGGCCCCAAATGCATGGCTCATGTCATGGGGGCCCCAAGTGCATGCCGCATGTCATAGTGGCCCCAAATGCATGCTGCATGTCATGAGGGGCCCACGTGCATGCCGCATGTCATGGGGGCCCCAAATGCATGGCTCAAGTCATGGGGGCCCCAAATGCATGCCACATATCATGGGGGCCCCACATGCATGCTGCATATATTGGGGGCCCCAAATGCATGCCGCATGTTATGGGGGCCCTAAATGTATGCCGCATGTCATGGCAGCCCCAATACGTGCCACATGTCATGGGGGCCCCACGTGCATGCCGCATGTCATGGGTACCCCACATGCATGCCTCATGTCATGGGGGCTCCAAATGCATGCCTCATGTCATGGCGTCCCCAAAGGCATGCCTCATGTCATGGGGGACCCACATGCATGCCACATGTCATAGTGGCCCCACATGCATGCCACGTGTCAAGGGAGCCCCAAATGAATGTCGCATGTCATAGTGGCCCCACATGCATGCAACGTGTCAAGGGAGCCCCAAATGAATGTCGCATGTCAAGGGGGCCCCATGTGCATGCCACATGTCATGGGGACCCACATGCATGCAGCATGTCATGGAGGCCCCATGACATGCGACAAGCATTTGGGCCCCACATGCATGCCGCATGCCATGGGCCCCCCAAATGCATGCCGCATGTCATGGGGGCCCCACATGCATGCCGCATGTCATAGGGGCCCAAATGCTTGCCACATGTCATGGGGGCCATAAATGCATGCCGCATGTCATGGGGGCCCCAAATGCATGCCGCATGTCTCATGTACCCCAAATGCATGCAGCATGTTATGCATGCCCCAAATGCATGCCGCATGTCATGGGACCCCAAATGCATGCCGCATGTCATGGGGGGCCCACATGCATGCCGCATGTCATGGGGGCCCCAAATGCATGCCGCATGTCATGGGGGCCCCACGTGCTTGGCGCAAGTCATGGGTGCCCCACATGCATGACGCATGTCATCGGGGCCCCAAATGCATGCCGCATGTCATAGGGGCCCCACATGCATGACGCATGTCATGGGGGCCCCACATGCATGCCGCATGTCATGGGGGCCCAAATGCTTGCCGCATGTCATGGGGGCCAGAAATGCATGCCGCATGTCATATGGGGCCCCACATGCATGGCGCATTTCATGGGGGCCCTACATGCATGCCGCATGTCATGGGGGCCCCAAGTGCATGCCTCTTGTCATGGGGGCCCCAAATGCATGCCGCATGTCATAGTGGCCCCAAATGCATGCTGCATGTCATGAGGGGCCCACGTGCATGCCGCATGTCATGGGGGCCCCAAATGCATGGCTCAAGTCATGGGGGCCCCAAATGCATGCCACATATCATGGGGGCCCCACGTGCATGCTGCATATATTGGGGGCCCCAAATGCATGCCACATGTCATGACGGCCCCGCTTGCATGCCGCATGTCATTGGGACCCCGCAGGCATTCCGCATGTCATGGGGGCCTCACGTGCATTCCACATGTCATGGGGCCCAAATGCATGCCGCATGTCATGGGGGCCCAACGTGCATGCCGCATGTATTGGGGTCCCCAACTGCATGCCGCATATCATGGGGCCCCACATGCATGCCACATGTCATGGGGGCCCAAATGCATGCATACCGCATGTCATTGGGGCCCCGCAGGCATTCCGCATGTCATGGGGGCCTCACGTGCATTCCGCATGTCATGGGGCCCAAATGCATGCCGCATGTCATGGGGGCCCAACGTGCATGCCGCATGTATTGGGGTCCCCAACTGCATGCCGCATATCATGGGGCCCCACATACATGCCACATGTCATGGGGGCCCCACATGCTTGCCGCATTTCATGGGGGACCCAAATGCATGCATACCGCATGTCATTGGGGCCCCGCAGGCATTCCGCATGTCATGGGGGCCTCACGTGCATTCCGCATGTCATGGGGGCCCCACGGACATGCTGCATGTCATGGGGGCCCCACGTGCATGCCTCATGTCACGGGGGTCACAAATGTATGCCGCATGTCATGGGGGCCCCACGTGCATGCCGCATGTCATGGGCCCCCCAAATGCATGCCGCATGTCATAGGGGTCCCACATGCATGCAGCATGTCATGGGGGCCCCAAATGCATGCCGCATGTCATAGTGGCCCCAAATGCATGCTGCATGTCATGAGGGCCCCACGTGCATGGCGCATTTCATGGGGGACCCAAATGCATGCCGCATGTCATGGGGGCCCCAAATGCATGGCGCATGTCATGGGGGATCCAAACTCATGCTGCATGTCATTGGGGCCCCAAGCGTATGCCGCATGTCATGGAGGCCCCATGTGCATGCCACATGTAATGGGGGCCCCAAATGCATGCGGCATGTCATAGGGGCCCCACGTGCATGCCGCATGTCTCGGGCACCCCAAATGCATGCCGCATATAATGGGGCCCCCAAATTCATGCCGCAAGTCATGGGGGCCATAAATGCATGCCGCATGTCAAGGGGCCCAACATGCATGTCGCATGTCATGGGGGCCCAAATGCTTGCCGCATGTCATGGGGGCCCCACATGCATGCCGCATGTCATGGGGCCCAAAAGCTTGCCGCATGTCACGGGGGCCATAAATGCATGCCGCATGTCATGGGAGCCCCACATGAATGGCGCATGTCAAGGGGGCCCAACGTGCATGCCGCATGTATTGGGGGCCCCAAATTCATGCCGCAAGTCATGAGGGCCCTGCATGCATTCCGCATGTCATGGGGGGCCCAAATGCATGCCGCATGTCATGGGGGCCCCAAATGCTTGCCTCAAGTCATGGGGCCCCCCAAATGGATGCCGCATTTCATAGGGGCCCCACATGCATGACGCATATCTTGGGGCCCACAAATGCATGCCGCATGTCATAGGGGCCCCACATGCATGGCACATGTCATAGGGGCCCCACGTACATGGCTCATGTCATGGGTGCCCCACCTGCATGCCGCATGTCATTGGGGCCCCAATTGCATGCCGCATGCCATAGGGGCCCCACATGCATGGCGCATGTCATGGGGGCCCCAAATGCATGCCGCATGTTATGGGGGCCCCATGTGCATGCCGCATGTCATGGGGGCCCCAAATGCATGCCGCATGTAATGGGGGCCCCACGTGCATGCCGCATGTCATGGGCCCCCAAATGCATGCAGCATGTCATGGGGGCCCCACGTGCATGCCACATGTCATGGGGGGCCCACATGCATGCCGCATGTCATGGGGGCCCCACTTGCATGCATCATGTAATGGGGGTCCCACACGCATGCAGCATGTCATGAGGGCCCCACATGCATGCCGCATGTCATGGGGGTCCCACGTGCATGCTGCATGTCATTGGGGCCCCACGTGCTTGCCGCATGTCACGAGGGCCACAAATGTATGCCGCTTGTCATGGGGGCCCCACGTGCATGCCGCATGTCATGGGCCCCCCCAAATGCATGCAGCATGTCATGGGGGCCCCACGTGCATGCCACATGTCATGGGGAGCCCACATGCATGCCACATGTCATAGGGGCCCCACATGCATGGAGCATGTCATGGGGGACCCATATGCATGCCGCATGTCATGGGCCCCCCAAATGCATGTCGCATGTCATGGGGGCCCCACGTGCATGCTGCATGTCATGGGGGCCCCAAATGAATGTCTCATGTCATGGGGGGCCCAAATGCATGCCGCATGTCATGGGGCCCCCCAAATGCATGCAGCATGTCTTGGGGCCCACAAATGCATGCCGCATGTCATAGGGGCCCCACATGCATGGCGTATTTCATGGGGGCCCCAAATGCGTGCCGCATATCATGGGGGCCCCAAATTCATGCCGCAAGTCATGGGGGCCATAAATGCATGCCGCATGTCAAGGGGGCCCCACGTGCATGACGCATGTCATGGGGACCCACATGCATGCCGCATGTCATGGAGGCCCCCATGACATGCGGCAAGCATTTGGGCCCCACATGCATGCTGCATGCCATGGGGGCCCCCAAATGCATGCCGCATGTCAAGGGGGTCCCACATGCATGCCGCATGTCATGGTGGCCCAAATGCTTGCCGCATGTCATGGGGGCCCCACATGCATGCCGCATGTCATGGGGCCCAAAAGCTTGCCGCATGTCATGGGGGCCATAAATGCATGCCGCATGTCATGGGAGCCCCACATGAATGTCGCATGTCAAGGGGGCCCAACGTGCATGCCGCATGTATTGGGGGCCCCAAATTCATGCCGCATGTCATGAGGGCCCTGCATGCATGCCACATGTCATGGGGGCCCCGCAGGCATTCGGCATGTCATGGGGGCCCCAAATGCATGCCGCATGTCATGGGGGCCCCACGTGCATGCCGCATGTAATGGGGGATACAAATGCATGCCGCATGTCATGGGGGTCCCACATGCATGCCGCATGTCATGGGGGCCCCAAATGCATGCCTCAAGTCATGGGGGCCCCAAATGCATGCCGCATGTCATTGGGGCCCCACATGCATGCCGCATGTCATGGGGTCCCCACATGCATGCCGCATGTCATGGAGGCTCAAATGCTTGCCGCATGTCATGGGGGCCATAAATGCATGCCGCATGTCATGGGGGCCCAACAAGCATGCCGCATGTATTGGGGTTCCCAAATTCATGCAGCATGTCATAGGGGCCCCACATGCATGGCGCATTTCATGGGGGCCCCACTTGCATGCAGCATGTAATGGGGGATCCAAATGCATGCTGCACGTCATGGGGGCTCCACGTGCATGCCGCATGTCATGGGGGCCCCGCAGGCATTCCACATGTCATGGGGGCCCCAAATAAATGCTGCATTTCATGGGGGCCCCACGTGCATGCCGCATGTCATGGGGGCCTCACGTGCATTCCGCATGTCATGGGGGCCATAAATGCATGCCGCATGTCATGGGGGCCCAACGTGCTGTCACGGGTGTGTTGCCACGAAGATCGTCACGAGTACACAGCCTGACTTCTCGCAGCTGACTTGTTGGTGCTTTGTGTTTCTCGGCAGTGAGGGAGTTAATTCTCTCTCTCTCTGGGCTAGATGAGGTCCAGCCTCGCCCAGCTGCAATCAATACTTCTGTAGTGAGACTCCTTCATATACCTGCTGGTCTGTTTGGGAGGTGTCGGTGAAAGCATTTCATTCAGACTGACAGAGCGGATCGTGGTGTTTGGAGTTGCTGAGATAAGTGTATTTGGAAGTGTTTTTTCCCTTTCCTCGCTTTATCATTTATCTCCTTTCCCGTTGGTTTTCCCTCTGTTGTAGTTGAGTAGTTTTGTATGCAAGGTGGTTTTGGTTTTTCCCTTGTACTGTCTCGTTCGTCTAAGTACTGTGTTTGGGCATATTATTTCTTGTTCCCTTTGGTTGTGATCGGGGTCCTTCTCAGGACTAGATTACTGAGGTGCAGGGATCTTCAGGAGGTAGGGGTTACGCTGGCGGCCTGGACCTCTGTACCTTTAACAGTACCTCCAGGTTGAGGGATTAGTCAGGGCCCCAGCTTAGGGTCAGCTTAGGCCCCCTACCTCCAGTATACAGAGACAGCGTGACATTTTCACCGACCCGCTTAGTTTTTCTCCAGCTACCATGGATCCAGTAGCCGGTCTAGCTCGGCAATTGCAGAGTTTGTCCATGGAGCTGGCGGACGTTAGGTCCAAGGTTTGGCATCCTCAGGAGCAAGCCGGACCAGAACCTAAAGTAGCTCTCCCTGACAGGTTCACTGGGGGGCGGGACAAGTTTTTTGTTTTCCGGGAGGCATGCAAATTGTACTTTCGGCTGCGGCCTCGGTCATCGGGGAGTGAAGAACAAAGGGTGGGAATTGTCATCTCGCTCCTACAAGGGGACCCACAATCTTGGGCGTTCTCTCTTCCCCCGGGTTCCCCGGTTCTCCAGTCAGTGGATAGGTTTTTCGCTGCTCTGGGACTCGTATATGATGACCCAGATCGGATCTCCCTTGCTGAGTCTAAGTTACGTAGGATCCAGCAGGGAGATCGTCCGGCGGAGGAATTCTGTTCGGAGTTCCGTAGGTGGGCCACGGACACCCAGTGGAATGACCCGGCTCTTAGGAGCCAGTTTTGTCATGGTTTATCCGACAAATTACAGGATGTGTTGGCTCAGTATGACTCTCCCGTGTCACTGGAAGCCGCTATGGCCCTTGCTATTCGCGTGGACAGACGGCTTCGGGAGAGGTGCGGGATAACTCTACCCCCTGTGATGACTCCACCTCCTACAAGGTCCCCTCATATGGTGGTTCCCCTGGTCAGTCCAGAGGAGCCTATGCAATTAGGAGGGACATCATTTCGGGGGAGGGGACCGGTGGTGCGCCATAAGGCAGGAAGGTGTTTCTTCTGCGGGAGAAAGGGACATTTTATTGGGGGGTGTCCATCCCGTCCCTTGCAGAGTGAAGAGTCGTCGGAAAACTGTTGATCCCAGGTTGTGTGGTGGACGGCAATCTGGGAGTAGGTATTTCGTCCCTAGGTTCGTCTCAGTTTCTCGTACCGGCGGAGGTGGTGGTGGGTACGAGAACTGAGAGGATATCTGTTCTTCTGGATAGTGGGGCCGGGGCTAATCTGGTTGATGCTCGGTTTGCCCGGGTTCAAGGTATGCGGTTGAGTGAGTTGGCTAAACCCATCCCCATATTCTCGATCGATGCCAGGCCTCTCGGTCAGGGAAGTTTTTTGCAAGCTGTGCATGACGTAAAACTTCAAGTGGGGGCAATACATAAAGAACTGTTGTCTTGCTACGTGTTGGAGGGTCTTCCCACTCCTATTGTGTTGGGCCTTCCTTGGTTAGCTAAGCATAACCCGGTTATTAATTGGCAAACCAGGGAGATAAGCCAATGGAGTAAATTCTGTAATAAAAACTGCATGAACACGGTCATTGGTGCGGTTACTCCTTGGGTCTTACCTCCATTTCTGGCGGACTTTGAGGATGTATTCTCGGAGAAAGGGTGTCAGGAACTACCTCCTCATCGCGTGTATGACTGTTCTGTAAAACTGCTCCCTGAGGCCAAGTTACCTAAAGCTAGGTTGTATAACCTTTCTGGTCCTGAGAGGCAGGCTATGAAGGATTATATTTCAGAAAGTCTGGCTAAGGGGCATATTAGACCTTCATCTTCACCGGTGGCTGCGGGGTTCTTTTTTGTTAAGAAGAAAGATGGAGGCCTACGCCCTTGCCTGGATTTCCGTGAACTTAATCGGATTACGGTCCGAGATCCGTATCCGCTCCCACTTATTCCCGATCTCTTTAATCAGATCGCGGGCGCCAAATGGTTCTCTAAGTTGGATCTCAGGGGGGCGTACAATCTGATTAGGATGAAGGAGGGGGATGAGTGGAAGACGGCGTTTAACACTCCGGAGGGGCATTATGAGAACCTTGTCATGCCATTCGGTCTGACTAATGCCCCGGCGGTGTTTCAACACTTTGTTAATGACATTTTTCGCCGCCTGGTGGGACAGTTTGTTGTCATATATCTGGATGATATCTTAATTTACTCGCCGGATCTGGTGTCTCATCAGGAGCACGTTAGGCAGGTGTTACAGATCTTGCGGGATAATAAACTGTATGCCAAGTGGGAAAAGTGTGTGTTCGCCGTACAGGAACTCCAGTTTTTAGGCTTTCTGGTTTCAGCGTCCGGTTTTCGTATGGACCCTGGGAAAGTGCGGGCAGTTCTTGAGTGGGATCGGCCAGAGAATCTTAAGGCACTACAACGTTTCCTGGGGTTTGCTAATTATTACCGGAAGTTCATTCGTAATTTCTCGTCCTTGGTTAAGCCTCTCACTGACATGACTAAAAAGGGGACGGATTTTTCTAGGTGGTCTGACAAGGCTTGTCAAGCATTCTCCTCTTTGAAAAAATGTTTTGCCTCGGCACCCATACTCATTCAACCTGATGCGTCTCAGCCATTCATTGTAGAGGTAGACGCTTCCGAGGTAGGGGTGGGAGCAGTATTGTCACAGGGTTCGTCCCCTGGTAAGTGGCATCCGTGCGCCTTTTTCTCTAAAAAATTGTCGTCCGCTGAGAGGAATTACGATGTCGGCAATAGGGAACTCTTGGCCATTAAGTTAGCTTTTGAGGAGTGGCGCCATTTTTTGGAGGGGGCAGTTCATCCGGTCACCGTCATCACCGATCACAAGAACCTGCTATATCTGGAGTCCGCGAAACGTCTGAATCCCAGACAAGCTAGGTGGTCTTTGTTTTTTACCAGGTTTAATTTTGTCATTACATATCGTCCTGGGTCAAAAAATGTAAAGGCGGATGCCTTATCTCGTAGTTTCCCGGGGGCCGGGAATACGGACGACCCGATTCCTATCCTTCAGGAGGGGGTGGTGGTTTCGGCAGTATGCTCTGAGCTTGAGGAGGAGGTATTGGAGGCTCAGGGGGACGCCCCTGTTGGACCTCCGGGGAGGCTGTTTGTTCCAGATCAGTTGCGACAAAAGGTGATCGAGGCACACCATAACTCAGTTTTTGCAGGACACCCGGGGAGTAAAGCAACTGTGGATCTCCTCTCGCGTCGGTTTTGGTGGCCAAACTTACATAAGGAGGTGGTAACTTTTGTCGCGTCCTGTGGGGTTTGTGCGCGCTCTAAGACCTCACATACCCGTCCGTCTGGGGCCCTCTTACCTTTGAAGATCCCGGAGCGTCCTTGGACTCATCTGTCTATGGACTTTATTACGGACCTCCCTCCGTCTTCGGGAAAAACGGTCATACTCGTTGTAGTGGACAGGTTCAGCAAGATGGCACATTTTATCGCTCTTCCGGCTCTCCCTAATGCTAAAACTCTTGCGCAGGTGTTCATTGGGGAGATTGTGAGGCTTCACGGGGTACCCTCCGAGGTGGTGTCTGATCGGGGGTCTCAGTTTGTGTCTAAGTTCTGGAAGGCGTTTTGTGCACGGCGGGGGATGCAGTTGTCATTCTCATCGGCTTTTCATCCTTAGACCAATGGTCAGACGGAACGTATGAACCAGAGCTTGGAGACATATCTCCGGTGTTTTGTGTCAGAGAACCAGGAGGACTGGGCTTCTTTCTTACCTCTGGCAGAGTTTGCTCTTAATAATAGGCGGAGCGAGTCCACTGGTAAGTCCCCGTTTTTTGGGGCATATGGTTTTCACCCCCAGTTTTGTACTTTCAGTAGGGGGGGCTCTTCGGGGGTTCCTGAGGAGGAACGATTTTCCTCATCACTCGCTTCAGTATGGAGAGGGGTGCTGAAGAATCTGAATACTATGGGGAACCGATACAAACGTATGGCTGATAGGTCCGGACCAGACACTCTCCTCCTAAGTGTGAACGATCGGGTATGGTTGTCTACCAGGAATATTAAACTTAAGGTTCCCTCCTGGAAACTGGGTCCCAGGTTCATCGGGCCGTACAGAATCAGTTCTATTATTAATCCGGTGGCATTCCGTCTTGACCTCCCCCCTACGTTTAAAATTCACAACGTGTTTCACAGATCATTGCTTAAGAGGTATGTGGCGCCGGTGGTACCGTCACCTTTACCTCCCCCTCCAGTGGTTGTCAATGGTAACTTGGAGTTCCAGGTATCGAGGGTCATTGATTCACGCTTTAATCGCCGGTCCCTTCATTGGAAGGGGTATGGTCCTGAGGAGAGGATGTGGGTTCCTGCGTCGGATATTAACGCAGACCGATTAGTTCGGGCCTTCCACACGACTCACCCGGATAAACCTGGCCCTGAGGGTCCGGAGGCCCCTCGTAGAAGGGGGGGTACTGTCACGGGTGTGTTGCCACGAAGATCGTCACGAGTACACAGCCTGACTTCTCGCAGCTGACTTGTTGGTGCTTTGTGTTTCTCGGCAGTGAGGGAGTTAATTCTCTCTCTCTCTGGGCTAGATGAGGTCCAGCCTCGCCCAGCTGCAATCAATACTTCTGTAGTGAGACTCCTTCATATACCTGCTGGTCTGTTTGGGAGGTGTCGGTGAAAGCATTTCATTCAGACTGACAGAGCGGATCGTGGTGTTTGGAGTTGCTGAGATAAGTGTATTTGGAAGTGTTTTTTCCCTTTCCTCGCTTTATCATTTATCTCCTTTCCCGTTGGTTTTCCCTCTGTTGTAGTTGAGTAGTTTTGTATGCAAGGTGGTTTTGGTTTTTCCCTTGTACTGTCTCGTTCGTCTAAGTACTGTGTTTGGGCATATTATTTCTTGTTCCCTTTGGTTGTGATCGGGGTCCTTCTCAGGACTAGATTACTGAGGTGCAGGGATCTTCAGGAGGTAGGGGTTACGCTGGCGGCCTGGACCTCTGTACCTTTAACGGTACCTCCAGGTTGAGGGATTAGTCAGGGCCCCAGCTTAGGGTCAGCTTAGGCCCCCTACCTCCAGTATACAGAGACAGCGTGACACGTGCATGCCGCATGTATTGTGGGCCCCAAATTCATGCTGCATGTCATGAGGGCCCTGCATGCATGCCGCATGTCATGGGGGCCCCGCAGGCATTCCACATGTCATGGGGGGCCCAAATGCATGCCGCATGTCATGGGGTCCCCACGTGCATGCCGCATGTCATGGGGTCCCCACGTGCATGCCGCATGTAATGGGGGATTCAAATGCATGCCGCATGTCATGGGGGTCCCACGTGCATGCCGCATGTCATGGGGGCCATAAATGCATGCTGCATGTCATGGGGGCCCAACGTGCATGCCGCATGTATTGGGGGCCCCAAATTCATGCCGCATGTCATGGGGGCCCCGCAGGCATTACGCATGTCATGGGGGCCCCAAATGCATGCCGCATGTCATGGGGGCCCCACGTGCATGCCGCATGCCATGGGGGCACCAAATGCATGCCGCAAGTCATAGTGGCCCCAAATGCATGCTGCATGTCATGACGGGCCCACGTGCATGCCGCATGTCATGGGGGCCCCAAATGCATGGCTCAACTCATGGGGGCCCCAAATGCATGCCACATATCATGGGGGCCCCACGTGCATGCTGCATATATTGGGGGCCCCAAATGCATGCCACATATCATGGGGGCTCCACGTGCATGCTGCATGTCATTGGGGCCCCACGTGCTTGCCGCATGTCATGGGGCCCCACGTGCATGCCTCATGTCACGGGGGCCACAAATGTATGCCGCATGTCATGGGGGCCCCACGTGCATGCCGCATGTCATGGGGCCCCCACATGCATGCCACATTTCATGGGGGACCCAAATGCATGCATGCCGCATGTCATTGGGGCCCCAAATGCATGCCGCATGTCATAGTGGCTCCAAATGCATGCCGCAAGTCATGGGTGCCCCACATGCATGCCGCATGTCATCGGGCCCACAAATGTATGCCGCATGTCATGGGGGCCCCACGTGCATGCCGCATGTCATGGGGCCCCCCAAATGCATGCCGCATGTCATAGGGGTCCCACATGCATGCCACATGTCATGGGGGCCCCAAATGAATGTCGCATGTCAAGGGGGACCCACATGCATGCTGCATGTCATGGAGGCCCCCAAATGCATGCAGCATGTCTTGAGGCCCACAAATGAATGCCGCATGTCATAGGGGCCCCACATGCATAGCGCATGTCATGGGGGACCCAAATGCATGACTCATGTCATGGGGGCCCCACGTGCATGTCGCATGTCATGGGGGATCCAAACTCATGCTGCATGTCATTGGGGCCCCAAGCGTATGCCGCATGTCATGGAGGCCCCATGTGCATGCCACATGTAATGGGGGCCACAAATGCATGCGGCATGTCATAGGGGCCCCACATGCATGGCGCATTTCATGGGGGCCCCACTTGCATGCAGCATGTAATGGGGGATCCAAATGCATGCTGCACGTCATGGGGGCTCCACGTGCATGCCGCATGTCATGGGGGCCCCGCAGGCATTCCACATGTCATGGGGGCCCCAAATAAATGCTGCATTTCATGGGGGCCCCACGTGCATTCCGCATGTCATGGGGGCCATAAATGCATGCCGCATGTCATGGGGGCCCAACGTGCTGTCACGGGTGTGTTGCCACGAAGATCGTCACGAGTACACAGCCTGACTTCTCGCAGCTGACTTGTTGGTGCTTTGTGTTTCTCGGCAGTGAGGGAGTTAATTCTCTCTCTCTCTGGGCTAGATGAGGTCCAGCCTCGCCCAGCTGCAATCAATACTTCTGTAGTGAGACTCCTTCATATACCTGCTGGTCTGTTTGGGAGGTGTCGGTGAAAGCATTTCATTCAGACTGACAGAGCGGATCGTGGTGTTTGGAGTTGCTGAGATAAGTGTATTTGGAAGTGTTTTTTCCCTTTCCTCGCTTTATCATTTATCTCCTTTCCCGTTGGTTTTCCCTCTGTTGTAGTTGAGTAGTTTTGTATGCAAGGTGGTTTTGGTTTTTCCCTTGTACTGTCTCGTTCGTCTAAGTACTGTGTTTGGGCATATTATTTCTTGTTCCCTTTGGTTGTGATCGGGGTCCTTCTCAGGACTAGATTACTGAGGTGCAGGGATCTTCAGGAGGTAGGGGTTACGCTGGCGGCCTGGACCTCTGTACCTTTAACAGTACCTCCAGGTTGAGGGATTAGTCAGGGCCCCAGCTTAGGGTCAGCTTAGGCCCCCTACCTTCAGTATACAGAGACAGCGTGACACGTGTATGCCGCATGTATTGTGAGCCCCAAATTCATGCTGCATGTCATGAGGGCCCTGCATGCATGCCGCATGTCATGGGGGCCCCGCAGGCATTCCGCATGTCATGGGGGGCCCAAATGCATGCCGCATGTCATGGGGTCCCCACGTGCATGCCGCATGTCATGGGGGCCATAAATGCATGCTGCATGTCATGGGGGTCCCACGTGCATGACGCATGTCATGGGGGCCATAAATGCATGCTGCATGTCATGGGGGCCCAACGTGCATGCCGCATGTATTGGGGGCCCCAAATTCATGCCGCATGTCATGGGGGCCCCGCAGGCATTCCGCATGTCATAGTGGCCCCAAATGCATGCTGCATGTCATGACGGGCCCACGTGCATGCCGCATGTCATGGGGGCCCCAAATGCATGGCTCAAGTCATGGGGGCCCCAAATGCATGCCACATATCATGGGGGCCCCACGTGCATGCTGCATATATTGGGGGCCCCAAATGCATGCCACATGTCATGAGGGCCCCGCTTGCATGCCGCATGTCATTGGGGCCCCGCAGGCATTCCGCATGTCATGGGGGCCTCACGTGCATTCCGCATGTCATTGGGGCCCCACGTGCTTGCCGCATGTCATGGGGCCCCACGTGTATGCCTCATGTCATGGGGGCCACAAATGTATGCCGCATGTCATGGGGGCCCACATGCATGCCGCATGTTATGGGGGCACCACTTGCATGCAGCATGTAATGGGGGATCCAAATGCATGACGCATGTCAAGGGGGCCCCACATGCATGCCGCATGTCATGGGGACCCACATACATGCCGCATGTCATGGAGGCCCACATGACATGCGACAAGCATTTGGGCCCCACATGCATGCCGCATGCCACGGGGCCCCCAAATGCTTGCCGCATGTCATGGGGGCCTAAATGCTTGCCGCATGTCACGGGGGCCATAAATGGATGCCGCATGTCATGGGAGCCCCACATGCATGCCACATGTCATGGGGGATTCAAATGCATGCCGCATGTCATGGGGGCCCCAAATGCATGCCTCAAGTCATGGGGGCCCCACATGCATGCCGCATGTCATGGGGCCCCACATGCGTGCCGCATGTCATGGGGTCCCCACATGCATGCCGCATGTCATGGGGGCTCAAATGCTTGCCGCATGTCATGGGGGCCATAAATGCATGCCGCATGTCATGGGGGCCCAACAAGCATGCCGCATGTATTGGGGGCCCCAAATTCATGCAGCATGTCATAGGGGCCCCACATGCATGGCGCATTTCATGGGGGCCCCGCAGGCATTCCACATGTCATGGGGGCCCCAAATAAATTCTGCATTTCATGGGGGCCCCACGTGCATGCCGCATGTCATGGGGCCCCCCAAATGGATGCCGCATGTCATAGGGGCCCCACATGCATGCCGCATATCATGGGGGCCCCAAATGCATGCAGCATGTCATAGTGGCCCCACGTGCATACCACATGTCATGGGGGGCCCACATGCATGCCGCATGTCATGGGGGCCCAAATGCATGACGCATGTCATGGATGCTCCACGTGCATGCCGCATGTAATGGGGCCCCCAAATTCATGTCGCATGTCATAGGGGCCCCACGTGCATTCCGCATGTCATGGGGGCCCCAAATGCATGCTGCATGTCATGGGGGCCCCACGTGTATGCCGCATGTCTTGGGGCCCACAAATGCATGCCGCATGTCATAGGGGCCCCACATGCATGGCACATTTCATGGGGGCCCTACACGCATGCCGCATGTAATGGGGGCCCCAAATGCATGCCGCATGTCATGGGGGCCCCAAATGCATGCCTCATGTCATGGGGGCCCCAAATGCATGCCGCATGTCATAGTGGTTTCCAAATGCATGCTGCATGTCATGAGGGGCCCACGTGCATGCCGCAAGTCATGGGGGCCCCAAATGCATGCCACATATCATGGGGGCCCCACGTGCATGCTGCTTATATTGGGGGCCCCAAATGCATGGCACATGTCATGAGGGCCCCGCTTGCATGCCGCATGTCATTGGGGCCCCGCAGGCATTCCGCATGTCATGGGGGCCTCACGTGCATTCCACATGTCATGGGGGCCCCACGTACATGCTGCATGTCATGGGGCCCCACGTGCTTGCCGCATGTCATGGGGCCCCCCAAATGCAGGCCGCATGTCACGGGGTCCCAAATGCATGCCGCATGTCATGGGGGCCCCAAATGCATGCCGCATGTCATAGTGGCCAAAAATACATGCTGCATGTCATGAGGGCCCCACGTGCATGCCGCATGTCATAGGGGCCCCACGTGCATGCCGCATGTCATGGGGGGCCCCAAATGCATGCCGCATGTCATGGGGGCCCCAAATGCATGCCGCATGTCATGGGGGCCCCAAATGCATGCCGCATGTCATGGGGGCCCCAAATGCATGCCGCATGTCATGGGGGCCCCAAATGCATGCCGCATGTCATGGGGGCCCCAAATGCATGCCGCATGTCATGGGGGCCCCACGTGCATGCCGCATGTTATGGGGCCCCACGTGCATGCCGCATGTCATGGGGGCCCCACGTGCATGCCGCATGTCATGGGGGCCCCAAATGCATGCCACATATCATGGGGGCCCCACGTGCATGCTGCATATATTGGGGGCCCCAAATGCATGCCACATGTCATGAGGGCCCCGCTTGCATGCCGCATGTCATTGGGGCCCCGCAGGCATTCCGCATGTCATGGGGGCCTCACGTGCATTCCGCATGTCATTGGGGCCACAAATATGTGCCGCATTTCATGGGGGCCCAACGTGCATTCCGCATGTCTTTGGGCCCCAAATATTTGCCCCATGTCATGGGGGCCCCACATGCCTGCCATGTGTCATGGGGTCCCCACATGCATTCCGCATGTCATGAGGGCCCCACATGCATGCTGCATTTCATGGGGTCCCAAATGCATGCCCCATGTCATGGGGGGGCCCACGTGCATGCCACAAGTCATGGGGTCCCCAAATGCATGCCTCATGTCATGGGGTCCCTAAATGTATGCCGCATGTTAAGGGGGCCCCAAATGTATGCCGCATGTCATGGGGGCGCCACGTACATGACGCATGTCATGGGGGCCCCAAATACGTGCTGCATGTCATGAGGGCCCCACATGCATGGCGCATGTCATGGGGGCCCCAAAGGCATGCCGCATGTCATGGGGGCCACAAATATGTGCCGCATGTCATGGGGGCCCAACGTGCATGCCGCATGTCTTGGGGCCCCAAATATTTGCCGCAAGTCGTGGGAGCCCCACATGCATGCCACGTGTCATGGGGTCCCCACGTGCATTCCGCATGTCATGGGGTCCCCACGTGCATTCTGCATGTCATGGGGTCCCCACGTGCATGTCGCATTTCATGGGGGCCCCAAATGTATGCCGCATGTCATGAGGGCCCCAAATGCATGCCGCATGTCATGGGGGCCCCAAATGTATGCCGCATGTCATGGGGGCCCCAAATACATGCCGCATGTCATGGGGGCCCCCGTGCGTGCCGCATGTCATGGGGGCGACAAATACATGTCGCATGTTTTGGGGCCCCCAAATACGTGCCGCATGTCATGGGGGCCCCACGTGCTTGCCGCATGTTATGGAATCCCCAAATGCATGCCGCCTGTCATGGGGGCCCCACGAGCATGCCGCATTTCCTTGGGGACCCTAAATGCATGCTACATGTCAGGGGCTCCAAATGCTTGCTGCATGTCATGGAAGCCCCAAATACATGCCGCTTGTAATGGGGGCGCCAAATGCATGGCGCATGTCATAGGGGCCCCACATGCATGCCACATATCATGAGGGCAACACGTGCATGCCACATGTAATGGGGGCCCCACATGCAAGCTGGGTGTTATTGGGGCACAAATGCATGGCGCATGTCATGGGGGCCCCACATACATGGCGCATGTCATGGGGGCCCCAAATGCATGCCGCATGTCAAGGGGGCCCCAAATTTTTGCCTCATGTCATCGGGGCCCCACATGCATGCTGGTTGTCATGGGGGCCCAAATGCATGCAGCATGTCATGGGGGCCCATGTGCATGCCGCATGTCATGGGGGACCAAATGCATGGCGCATGTTATGGGGGCCCCACGTGCATGCCGCTTGTCTTAGGGGCCCCAAGTACGTGCCGCATAATGGGGTCCCACATGCATGGTGCGTGTCATGGGGGCCCCACATGCATGCCGCATGTCATGACATGCGGCATGCATGTGGGACCCCCATGACACGTGGCATGCATGTGGCCCCCAAATTCATGCTGCATGTCATGGGGGCCCCAATTGCATGACCCATGTTATGGAGGCTGCACATGCATGCCACATTTCATGGGGGCCACAAATGCATGCCGCATGTCATTTGGGCCCCAAAAGTATGCTGCATATCATGGGGGGCCCCAAATACGTGCCGCATGTCATGGGGGCCCCAAATGCATGCCGCATGTTATGGGGGCCACAAATATGTGCTGCATGTCATGTGGGCCCCAAATATGTGCCAAATGTCAAGAGGGTCCCACATGAATGTCGCGTGTCATGGGAGCCCCAAATGCTTGCCGCATGTCATTTCGTCCCCACATGCATGCCACAGGTCATGGGGGCCCCACATACATGCCGTGTGTCATGGGAGCCCCAAATGCATGCCCCCTTTCATGGGGGCACCACGTGCATGCCGCATGTCATGGGGGCCCCAAATGCATACCGCATGTCATGGGGGCCCCAAATGCATGCCGCATGTTATGGGGGCCCTAAATGTATGCGGCATGTCATGGCAGCCCCAATACATGCCACATGTCATGGGGGCCCCACGTGCATGCCGCATGTCATGGGTGCCCCACATGCATACCTCATGTCATGGGGGCTCCAAATGCATGCCTCATGTCATGGCGTCCCCAAAGGCATGCCTCATGTCATGGGGGCCCCACATGCATGCCACATGTCATAGTGGCCCCACATGCATGCCACGTGTCAAGGGAGCCCCAAATGAATGTCGCATGTCATGGGGACCCACATGCATGCCGCATGTCATGGGGACCCACATGCATGCAGCATGTCATGGAGGCCCCAAATGCATGCCGCATGCCATGGCCCCCCAAATGCATGCCGCATGCAATGGGGGCCCCACATGCTTGCCGCATGTCATGGGGGCCCAAATGCTTGCCACATGTCATGGGGGCCATAAATGCATGCCGCATGTCTCAGGTACCCAAAATGCATGCAGCATGTTATGCATGCCCCAAATGCATGCCGCATGTCATGGGAGTCCAAATGCATGCCGCATGTCATGGGGGCCCCACATGCATGCCGCATGTCATCGGGGGCCCCACATGCATGCCGCATGTCATCGGGGGCCCCACATGCATGCCGCATGTCATCGGGGGCCCCCACATGCATGCCGCATGTCATCGGGGGCCCCCACATGCATGCCGCATGTCATGGGGGCCCCACATGCATGCCGCATGTCATGGGGGCCCCACATGCATGCCGCATGTCATGGGGGCCCCACATGCATGCCGCATGTCATGGGGGCCCCACATGCATGCCGCATGTCATGGGGGCCCCACATGCATGCCGCATGTCATGGGGGCCCCACATGCATGCCGCATGTCATGGGGGCCCCACATGCATGCCGCATGTCATGGGGGCCCCACATGCATGACGCATGTCATGGGGGCCCCACATGCATTCCGCATGTCATGAGGGCCCCACATGCATGCTGCATTTCATGGGGTCCCAAATGCATGCCGCCTGTCATGGGGGCCCCACGAGCATGCCGCATTTCCTTGGGGACCCTAAATGCATGCTACATGTCAGGGGCTCCAAATGCTTGCTGCATGTCATGGAAGCCCCAAATACATGCCGCTTGTAATGGGGGCGCCAAATGCATGGCGCATGTCATAGGGGCCCCACATGCATGCCACATATCATGAGGGCAACACGTGCATGCCGCATGTCATGGGGGCCCCACATGCAAGCTGGGTGTTATTGGGGCACAAATGCATGCCGCATGTCATGGGGGCCCCACATACATGGCGCATGTCATGGGGGCCCCAAATGCATGCCGCATGTCAAGGGGGCCCCAAATTTTTGCCTCATGTCATCGGGGCCCCACATGCATGCTGGTTGTCTTAGGGGCCCCAAGTACGTGCCGCATAATGGGGTCCCACATGCATGGTGCGTGTCATGGGGGCCCCACATGCATGCCGCATGTCATGACATGCGGCATGCATGTGGGACCCCCATGACACGTGGCATGCATGTGGCCCCCAAATTCATGCTGCATGTCATGGGGGCCCCAATTGCATGACCCATGTTATGGAGGCTGCACATGCATGCCACATTTCATGGGGGCCACAAATGCATGCCGCATGTCATTTGGGCCCCAAAAGTATGCTGCATATCATGGGGGGCCCCAAATACGTGCCGCATGTCATGAGGGCCCCACATGCATGGCGCATGTCATGGGGGCCCCAAATGCATGCCGCATGTTATGGGGGCCGCAAATATGTGCTGCATGTCATGTGGGCCCCAAATATGTGCCAAATGTCAAGAGGGTCCCACATGAATGTCGCGTGTCATGGGAGCCCCAAATGCTTGCCGCATGTCATTTCGTCCCCACACGCATGCCACAGGTCATGGGGGCCCCACATACATGCCGTGTGTCATGGGAGCCCCAAATGCATGCCCTCTTTCATGGGGGCACCACGTGCATGCCGCATGTCATGGGGGCCCCAAATGCATACCGCATGTCATGGGGGCCCTAAATGTATGCCGCATGTCATGGCAGCCCCAATACGTGCCGCATGTCATGGGGGCCCCACGTGCATGCCGCATGTCATGGGTGCCCCACATGCATGCCTCATGTCATGGGGGCTCCAAATGCATGCCTCATGTCATGGGGGCCCCACATGCATGCCACATGTCATAGTGGCCCCACATGCATGCCACGTGTCAAGGGAGCCCCAAATGAATGTCGCATGTCATGGGGACCCACGTGCATGCCGCATGTCATGGGGACCCACATGCATGCAGCATGTCATGGAGGCCCCATGACATGCGACAAGCATTTGGGCCCCAAATGCATGCCGCATGCCATGGGCCCCCCAAATGCATGCCGCATGCCATGGGGGGCCCCACATGCATGCCGCATGTCATGGGGGCCCAAATGCTTGCCACATGTCATGGGGGCCATAAATGCATGCCGCATGTCTCAGGTACCCAAAATGCATGCAGCATGTTATGCATGCCGCATGTCATCGGGGCCCCACATGCATGCCGCATGTCATCGGGGCCCCACATGCATGCCGCATGTCATCGGGGCCCCACATGCATGCCGCATGTCATCGGGGCCCCACATGCATGCCGCATGTCATCGGGGCCCCACATGCATGCCGCATGTCATCGGGGCCCCACATGCATGCCGCATGTCATGGGGGATCCAAACTCATGCTGCATGTCATTGGGGCCCCAAACGTATGCCGCATGTCATGGAGGCCCCATGTGCATGCCACATGTAATGGGGCCCCCAAATGCATGCCGCAAGTCATGAGGGCCCTGCATGCATGCCGCATGTCATGGGGGGCCCTGCATGCATGCCGCATGTCATGGGGGGCCCAAATGCATGCCTCAAGTCATGGGGCCCCCCAAATGGATGCCGCATTTCATAGGGGCCCCACATGCATGACGCATATCTTGGGGCCCACAAATGCATGCCGCATGTCATAGGGGCCCCACATGCATGGCACATGTCATAGGGGCCCCACGTACATGGCTCATGTCATGGGTGCCCCACCTGCATGCCGCATGTCATTGGGGCCCCAATTGCATGCCGCATGCCATAGGGGCCCCACATGCATGGTGCATGTCATGGGGCCCCCAAATGCATGCCGCATGTTATGGGGGCCCCATGTGCATGCCGCATGTCATGGGGGCCCCAAATGCATGCCGCATGTCATGGGGGCCCCACGTGCATGCCGCATGTCATGGGGGGCCCACGTGCATGCCGCATGTCATGGGGGCCCCAAATGCATGCAGCATGTAATGGGGGTCCCACCTTGCATGCAGCATGTCATGAGGGCCCCACATGCATGCCGCATGTCATGGGGTTCCCACGTGCATGCTGCATGTCATTGGGGCCACACGTGCTTGCCGCATGTCACGAGGGCCACAAATGTATGCCGCATGTCATGGGGGCCCCACGTGCATGCCGCATGTCATGGGGCCCCCCAAATGCATGCAGCATGTCATGGGGGCCCCACGTGCATGGAGCATGTCATGGGGGCCCCACATGCATGGAGCATGTCATGGGGGCCCCACGTGCATGCCGCATGTCATGGGGGATCCAAACTCATGCCGCATGTCATTGGGGCCCCAAGCGTATGCCGCATTTCATGGGGGCCCCATGTGCATGCCACATGTAATGTGGGCCCCAAATGCATGCGGCATGTCATAGAGGCCCCACGTGCATGCCGCATGTCTCGGGCACCCCAAATGCATGCAGCATGTTATGGGGGCCCCACGTGCATGCCGCATGTCTCAGGTACCCCAAATGCATGCAGCATGTTATGCAGGCCCCAAATGCATGCCGCATGTCATGGGGGCCCCACATGCATGCCGCATGTCATGGGGGGCCCAAATGCATGCCGCATGTCATGGGGGCTCCACGTGCATGCCGCATTTCATGGGGGACCCAAATGCATGCCGCATGTCATGGGCCCCCCAAATGCATGCCGCATGTCATGGGGGCCCCACGTGCATGCTGCATGTCATGGGGGCCCCAAATGAATTCCTCATGTCATGGGGGCCCCAAATGCATGCCGCATGTCATGGGGCCCCCCAAATGCATGCAGCATGTCTTGGGGCCCACAAATGCATGCCGCATGTCATAGGGGCCCCACATGCATGGCGTATTTCATGGGGGCCCCAAATGCGTGCCGCATATCATGGGGGCCCCAAATTCATGCCGCAAGTCAGGGGGGCCATAAATGCATGCCGCATGTCAAGGGCGCCCCACGTGCATGACGCATGTCATGGGGACCCACATGCATGCCGCATGTCATGGAGGCCCCCATGACATGCGGCAAGCATTTGGGCCCCACATGCATGCTGCATGCCATGGGGACCCCAAATGCATGCCGCATGTCAAGGGGGTCCCACATGCATGCCGCATGTCATGGGGGCCCAAATGCTTGCCGCATGTCATGGGGGCCCCACATGCATGCCGCATGTCATGGGGCCCAAAAGCTTGCCGCATGTCATGGGGGCCATAAATGCATGCCGCATGTCATGGGAGCCCCACATGAATGTCGCATGTCAAGGGGGCCCAGCGTGCATGCCGCATGTATTGGGGCCCCCAAATTCATGCAGCATGTCATAGGGGCCCCACATGCATGGCGCATTTCATGGGGGCCCCACTTGCATGCAGCATGTAATCTGGCCCCCCAAATGGATGCCGCATGTCATAGGGGCCCCACATGCATGCCGCATATCATGGGGGCCCCAAATGCATGCCGCATGTCATAGTGGCCCCACGTGCATGCCGCATGTCATGGGGGCCCCACGTGCATGCCGCATGTCATGGGGGCCCCACATGCATGACGCATGTCATGGGGGCCCAAATGCATGACGCATGTCATGAATGCTCCACGTGCATGCCGCATGTAATGGGGCCCCCAAATTCATGTTGCATGTCATAGGGGCCCCACGTGCATTCCGCATGTCATGGGGGCACCACTTGCATGCAGCATGTAATGGGGGATCCAAATGTATGCCGCATGTCATGGGGGTCCCACATGCATGCCGCATGTCATGGGGGCCCACATGCATGCCGCATGTCATGGGGACACCACTTGCATGCAGCATGTAATGGGGGATCCAAATGCATGACGCATGTCAAGGGGGCCCCACGTGCATGCCGCATGTCATGGGGACCCACATGCATGCCGCATGTCATGGAGGCCCCCATGACATGCGACAAGCATTTGGGCCCACATGCATGCCGCATACCATGGGGCCCCCAAATGCATGCCGCATGTCATAGGGGCCCCACGTGCATTCCGCATGTCATGGGGGCACCACTTGCATGCAGCATGTAATGGGGGATCCAAATGTATGCCGCATGTCATGGGGGTCCCACATGCATGCCGCATGTCATGGGGGCCCACATGCATGCCGCATGTCATGGGAGCCCCACATGCATGCCACATGTCATGGGGGCCCCAAATGAATGTTGCATGTCAAGGGGGCCCCACATGCATGCCGCATGTCATGGGGACCCGACATGCATGCCGCATGTCATGGGGGCCCACATGCATGCCGCATGTCTCAGGTACCCCAAATGCATACAGCATGTTATGCATGCCGCATGTAATGGGGGCCCCACATGCATGCCGCATGTCATGGGGTCCCCAAATGCATGCCGCATGTCATGGGGTCCCCAAATGCATGCCGCATGTCATGGGGGCCCCACATGCATGACGCATGTCATGGGGGCCCCACATGCATGACGCATGTCATGGGGGCCCCACATGCATGACGCATGTCACGGGGGCCCCACATGCATGACGCATGTCATGGGAGCCCCACAAGAATGTCGCATGTCAAGGGGGCCCCACGTGCATGCCGCATGTCATGGGGATACCAAATGCATGCCGCATGTCATGGGGCCATAAATGCATGCCGCATGTCATGGGGGCCCCACGTGCATGCCACATGTCATTGGGGGCCCAAATGCATGACGCATGTCATGGATGCTCCACGTGCATGCCGCATGTTATGGGGCCCCACATGCATGGCGCATTTCATGGGGGCCCTACATG
Source organism: Phyllobates terribilis (assembly GCF_046119375.1). Classification (NCBI taxonomy): domain Eukaryota; kingdom Metazoa; phylum Chordata; class Amphibia; order Anura; family Dendrobatidae; genus Phyllobates; species Phyllobates terribilis. Next base: position 192,930 of record NW_027364187.1, read on the forward strand.
CATGCCGCATGTCATGGGGGCCCCAAATGCATGCCTCATGTCATGGGGGCCCCAAATGCATGCCGCATGTCATAGTGGTTTCAAAATGCATGCTGCATGTCATGAGGGGCCACGTGCATGCCGCAAGTCATGGGGGCCCCAAATGCATGCCACATATCATGGGGGCCCCACGTGCATGCTGCATATATTGGGGGGCCCCAAATGCATGCCACATGTCATGAGGGCCCCGCTTGCATGCCGCATGTCATTGGGGCCCTGCAGGCATTCCGCATGTCATGGGGGCCCCACGTACATACTGCATGTCATTGGGGCCCCACGTGCTTGCCGCATTTAATGGGGGACGCAAATGCATGCATGCCGCATGTCATTGGGGCCCCGCAGGCATTCCGCATGTCATGGGGGCCTCACGTGCATTCCGCATGTCATGGGGGCCCCACGTACATGCTGCATGTCACAGGGGCCCCCCAAATGCAGGCCGCATGTCACAGGGGTCCCACATGCATGCCACATGTCATGAGGGCCCCACGTGCATGCCGCATGTCATAGGGGCCCCACGTGCATGCCGCATGTCATGGGGGCCACACATGCATGCCGCATGTCATGGGGGATCCAAACTCATGCTGCATGTCATTGGGGCCCCAAGCGTATGCCGCATGTCATGGAGGCCCCAAGCGTATGCCGCATGTCATGGAGGCCCCATGTGCATGCCACATGTAATGGGGGCCACAAATGCATGCGGCATGTCATAGGGGCCCCACGTGCATGCCGCATGTCTCGGGCACCCCAAATTCATGCCGCATGTCATAGGGGCCCCACGTGCATGGCGCAAATCATGGGTGCCCCACATGCATGCCGCATGTCATCGGGGCCCCAAATGCATGCCGCATGTCATAGGGGCCCCACATGCATGCCGCATTTCATGGGGGACCCAAATGCATGCTGCATGTCATGGGGGGCCCAAATGCATGCCGCATGTCATGGGGCCCCCCAAATGCATGCCGCATGTCATGGGGCCCCCCAAATGCATGCAGCATGTCTTGGTGCCCACAAATGCATGGCGCATTTCATGGGCCCCCCACATGCATGCGCATGTCATGGGGGCCCCAAATGCATACCGCATGTCATGGGGGCCCACATGCATGCCGCATGTCATGGGGGCACCACTTGCATGCAGCATGTAATGGGGGCACCACTTGCATGCAGCATTTAAAGGGGGATCCAAATGCATGACGCATGTCAAGGGGGCCCCACGTGCATGCCGCATGTCATGGGGACCCACATGCATGCCGCATGTCATGGAGGCCCCCATGACATGCGACAAGCATTTGGGCCCCACATGCATGCCGCATGTCATGGGGCCCCCAAATGCATGCCGCATGTCATGGGGCCCCCAAATGCATGCCGCATGTCATGGGGCCCAAATGCATGCCGCATGTCATGGGGGCCCAAATGCATGCCGCATGTCATGGTGACCCCACATGCATGCCGCATGTCATGGGGGGCCCACATGCATGCCGCATGTCTCAGGTACCCCAAATGCATGCAGCATGTTATGCATGCCCCACATGCATGCCGCATGTCATGGGGGCCCCACATGCATGCCGCATGTCATGGGTGCCCCACATGCATGCCGCATGTCATCGGGGCCATAAATGCATGCCGCATGTCATGGGGGCCCAACGTGCATGCTGCATGTATTGTGGGCCCCAAATTCATGCTGCATGTCATGGGGGGCCCAAATGCATGCCGCATGTCATGGGGTTCCCACGTGCATGCCGCATGTAATGGGGGATTCAAATGCATGCCGCATGTCATGGGGGTCCCACGTGCATGCCGCATGTCATGGGGATTCAAATGTATGCCGCATGGCTTGGGGGTCCCACATGCATGCTGCATGTCATGGGGGCCCCAAATGCATGCATCAAGTCATGGGGGCCCCAAATGCATGCCTTAATTCATGGGGGCTCCAAATGCATGCCGCATGTCATGGGGGCCCCACATGCATGCCGCATGTCATGGGGCCCCCAAATGCATGCCGCATGTCATGGGGTCCAAATGCTTGCCGCATGTCATGGGGGCCATAAATGCATGCTGCATGTCATGGGGGCCCAACGTGCATGCCGCATGTATTGGGGGCCCCAAATTCATGCCGCATGTCATGGGGGCCCCAAATGCATGCCACATGTCATGGGGGCCCCACGTGCATGCCGCATGTCATGAAAGCCCCACGTGCATGCCGCATGTCATGTGGTCCCCACGTGCATTCCGCATGTCATGGGGGCTCTACATGCATGCCGCATGTCATGGGGGCACCAAGTGCATGCCTCATGTCATGGGGGGCCCAAATGCATGCCGCATGTCATGGTGGCTCCAAAAGCATGCCGCATGTCATGTGGGCCCCAAATGTATGCCACATGTCATGGGGGCCCCAAGAGCATACCGCATGACATGGGGGCCCCAAGTGCTTGAGGCATGTCATGGGGGCCCAACATGCATGCCGCATGTCTTGGGTACCCCAAATGCATGTCGCATGTCATTTTTGCCCCACATGCATGAAGCATGTCATGGTGGCACCAAATGCATTCTACATATCATGGAGGCCCCACGTGCATGCCATGACATGCGGCATGCACGTGGGGCCCCCTTGACATGCAACATTCATTTGGGGCCCCCATGACATGTGGCATGCATGTGGGGCTCCCATGACATGCGGCATCCATTTATGGCCCCCATGACATGCGGCAAGCATTTGGGCCCCCATGACATGCGGCATGCATTTGGGCCCCCATGACATGCGGCATGCATTTGGGCCCCCATGACATGCGGCATGCATTTGGGGGCCCATGACATGCGGCATGCATGTGGGGCCCAAATGCATGCCGCATGTCATGGGGGCCCAAATGCTTGCCGCATGTCATGGGGGCCCCACATGCATGCCGCATGTCTCAGGTACCCCAAATGCATGCAGCATGTTATGCATGCCCCACATGCATGCCGCATGTCATGGGTGCCCCACATGCATGCCGCATGTCATGGGTGCCCCACATGCATGCCGCATGTCATCGGGGCCCTAAATGCATGCCGCATGTCATGGGGGCCATAAATGCATACCGCATGTCATGGGGGCCCAACGTGCATGCCGCATGTATTGTGGGCCCCAAATTCATGCTGCATGTCATGAGGGCCCTGCATGCATGCCGCATGTCATGGGGGCCCCGCAGGCATTCCTCATGTCATGGGGGGCCCAAATGCATGCCGCATGTCATGGGGTTCCCACGTGCATGCCGCATGTAATGGGGGATTCAAATGCATGCAGCATGTAATGGGGGATTCAAATGCATGCCGCATGTCATGGGGGTCCCACGTGCATGCCGCATGTCATGGGGATTCAAATGTATGCCGCATGGCTTGGGGGTCCCACATGCATGCTGCATGTCATGGGGGCCCCAAATGCATGCGTCAAGTCATGGGGGCCCCAAATGCATGCCTTAATTCATGGGGGCTCCAAATGCATGCCGCATGTCATGGGGGCCCCACATGCATGCCGCATGTCATGGGCCCCCAAATGCATGCCGCATGTCATGGGCCCCCAAATGCATGCCGCATGTCATGGGGCCCCCAAATGCATGCCGCATGTCATGGGGGCCCAAATGCATGCCGCATGTCATGGGGGCCCAAATGCATGCCGCATGTCATGGGGGCCATAAATGGATGCCGCATGTCATGGGAGCCCCACATGCATGCCACATGTCATGGGGTCCCCAAATGAATGTTGCATGTCAAGGGGGCCCCACGTGCATGCCGCATGTCATGGTGACCCCACATGCATGCCGCATGTCATGGGGGCCCCACATGCATGCCGCATGTCTCAGGTACCCCAAATGCATGCAGCATGTTATGCATGCCCCACATGCATGCCGCATGTCATGGGGGCCCCAAATACATGCCGCATGTCATGGGTGCCCCACATGCATGCCGCATGTCATCGGGGCCCTAAATGCATGCCGCATGTCATGGGGGCCACAAATGCATGCCGCATGTCTCAGGTACCCCAAATGCATGCAGCATGTTATGCATGCCCCAAATGTATGCCGCATGTCATGGGGGCCCCACATGCATGCCGCATGTCATGGGGGCCCCACATGCATGCCGCATGTCACGGAGGCCCCAAATGCATGCCACATGTCATGGGAGCCCCACATGAATGCCGCATGTCATGGGGACCCCAAATGCATGCCGCATGTCATGGGGGCCATAAATGCATGCCGCATGTCATGGGGGCCCAACGTGCATGCCGCATGTATTGTGGGCCCCAAATTCATGCTGCATGTCATGAGGGCCCTGCATGCATGCCGCATGTCATGGGGGCCCCGCAGGCATTCCGCATTTCATGGGGGGCCCAAAATGCATGCCGCATGTCATGGGGTTCCCACATGCATGCCGCATGTAATGGGGGATTCAAATGCATGCCGCATGTCATGGGGGTCCCACGTGCATGCCGCATGTCATGGGGATTCAAATGTATGCCGCATGGCTTGGGGGTCCCACATGCATGCTGCATGTCATGGGGGCCCCAAATGCATGCGTCAAGTCATGGGGGCCCCAAATGCATGCCTTAATTCATGGGGGCTCCAAATGCATGCCGCATGTCATGGGGGCCCCACATGCATGCCGCATGTCATGGGGCCCCCAAATGCATGCCGCATGTCATGGGGTTCCCACATGCATGCCGCATGTCATGGGGCCCAAATGCTTGCCGCATGTCATGGGGGCCATAAATGCATGCTGCATGTCATGGGGGCCCAACGTGCATGCCGCATGTATTGGGGGCCCCGCAGGCATGCCGCATGTCATGGGGGCCCCACGTGCATGCCGCATGTCATGGGGGCCCCACGTGCATGTCGCATGTCATGGGGGCGCCAAATGCATTCCGCATGTCATAGTGGCCCCAAATGCATACTGCCTGTCATGGGACCTCCACATGCATGCCGCATGTCATGGGGCCCCATGTGCATGCTGCATGTCATGGGGGCCCCAAATGCATGCCGCATGTTATGTGGCCCCATGTGCATGACGTATGTTATGGGGCCCCATGTGCATGCCACATGCCATGGGGTCCACATGCATACCGCATGTCATTGGGGGAACATGTGCATACCGCATATCATGGGCCCCACATGCATACCGCATGTCATAGGTGCCCCAAATGCATGCCGCATGTCATGGGGCCCCATGTGCATGCCACATGTCATGGAGGCCCCAAATGCATGCCGCATGTCATTGGGGCCCCAAATGCATACTGCCTGTCATGGGACCTCCACATGCATGCCGCATGTCATGGGGCCCCATGTGCATGCTGCATGTCATGGGGGCCCCAAATGCATACTGCCTGTCATGGGACCTCCACATGCATGCCGCATGTCATGGGGCCCCATGTGCATGCTGCATGTCATGGGGGCCCCAAATGCATACTGCCTGTCATGGGACCTCCACATGCATGACGTATGTTATGGGGCCCCATGTGCATGCCGCATGTCATGGGGGCCCACATGCATGCCACATGTCATGGGGGCACCACATGCATACCGCATGTCATGGGGCTCCACGTGCATACCGCATGTCATGGGGCCCCACGTGCATGACGCATGTTATGGGTGCCCCAAATGCATGCCGCATGTCATGGGGGCCAAAAATGCATGCCACATGTCATGGGGGCCACACGTGCATGACACATGTAATGGGGGCTCCACATGCATGCCACATGTCAACGAGGCCCCACGTGCATGCCACATTTCATTGGGGGCCCAAATGCACGCTGCATGTCAGAGGCCACAAATGCATGCTGCATGTCATGGGGCCCCACATGCATGCCCCATGTCTTGGGGGCCTCAAATGCATGCTGCACGTGATGGGGGCCCCAAATGCATGCCGCATATCATGTGGCCCCAAGTGCATGCCGCATGTCATGGGGCCCCTTGTGCATGCCGCATGTCATGAGGGCCCACATGCATGCCACATGTCATGGGGGCCCAAATGCATGCCGCATGTCATGTGGCCCCAAGTGCATGACGCATGTCATGGGGCCCCTTGTGCATGCCGCATGTCATGAGGGCCCACATGCATGCCACATGTCATGGGGGCACCACATGCATACCGCATGTCATGGGGCTCCACGTGCATACCGCATGTCATTGGGCCCCACGTGCATGACGCATGTTATGGGTGCCCCAAATGCATGCCACATGTCATGGGGGCCACACTTGCATGACACATGTCATGGGGGCTCCACGTGCATGCCACATTTCATTGGGGGCCCAAATGCATGCTGCATGTCAGAGGCCACAAATGCATGCCGCATGTCATGGGGTCCCCACATGCATTCCGCATGTCATGGGGGCTCTACATCCATGCCGCATGTCATGAGGGCACCAAGTGCATGCCGCATGTCATGGGGGCCCCAAATGCATGCCGCATGTCATGGGGGCTCCAAATGCATGCCACATGTCATGGGGGCCCCAAGAGCATGCCGCGTGACATGGGGGCCCCACGTGCTTGACGCATGTCATGGGGGCCCCACATGCATGCCGCATGTCTTGAGTACCCCAAATGCATGTCGCATGTCATTTGGGCCCCACATGCATGACGCATGTCATGGTGGCCCCAAATGCATTCTACATATCATGGAGGCCCCACGTCCATGCCGCATGTCATGTGGGCCCCAAATGCAAGCCGCCTGTCATGGGGGCCAAAAAAGCATTCCGCATGTCAAGGGGACCCCAAATGCATGCCTCATGTCATGGGGGCCACAAATGCATGCTGCATGTCATGGGGCCCCACATGCATGCCCCATGTCTTGGGGGCCTCAAATGCATGCTGCACGTGATGGGGGACCCAAATGCATGGCACATGTCATGGTAGCCGACACGCATGCCGCATGTCATGGGGGCCTCAAATACGTGCCACATGTCATGGGGGCCCCACATGCATGGTGCATGTCATAGGGGGGCCACATGCATGCCGCATGTCATGGGGCCCCACATGCATGCCGCATGTCATGGGGGCCTCAAATGTATGCTTCATGTCATGGGGGCCCCAAATGCAAAGTGCATGTCATGGGGCCTCACGTGCATACTGCATGTCATGGGGACCCCCAAAGCTTGACTCATGTCATGGGGGCCCCAAATGCATTCTGCATGTCATGGGAGCTCCACATGCATGCCGCATGTCATGTGGCCCCACGTGCATGCCGCATGTCATGGGGGACCCAAATGCATACCGCATATCATGGGGGCAACACGTGTATACCGCATATCATGGGGCCCCACGTGCATACCGCATGTCATTGGGGCCCCAAATGCATACAACCTGTCATGGGATCTCCATATGCATGCCGCATGTCATGGGGTCCCATGTGCATGCCGCATGTCATGTGGCCCCAAGTGCATGCCACATGTCATGGGGCCCCATGAGCATTCCGCATGTCATGGGGGTTCCATGTGCATGCCACATGGAATGGGGAACCCACATGCATGCCGCATGTCATGGGGGCCCACATGCATGCCGCATGTCATGGGGGCCCACATGCATGCCGCATGTCATGGAGGCACCAAATGCATACCGCATGTCATGGGGCTCCACGTGCATACCGCATGTCATGGGGCCCCAAGTGCATGCCGCATGTCATGGATGCCCCAAATACATGCCGCATGTCATGGGGGCCAAAAAAACATGCCGCTTGTCATAGGGGCCCCAAATGCATTCCGCATGTCATGGGGGTCACACGTGCATGCCCCATGTCATGGGAGCTCCACATGCATGCCACATGTCATGTAGGCCCCACGTGCATGCCGCATTTCATTGGGGGCCCCAAATGCATGCTGCATGTCAGGGGCCACAAATGCATGCTGCATGTCATGGGGGCCCCAAATACGTGCCACATATCATGGGGGCACCAAATGCATGGGCCATGTCATAGGGGCCCCACATGCATGCCGCATGTCATGGGGCCCCAAATGCATGCTGCATGTCATGTGGTCCCCACTTGCATTCCGAATATCATGGGGGCTCTACATGCATGCCGCATGTCATGGGGGCACCAAGTGCATGCCTCATGTCATGGGGGCCCCAAATGCATCACGCATGTCATGGCGTCCCCAAAGGCATGCCTCATGTCATGGGGGCCCCACATGCATGCCACATGTCAAGGGAGCCCCAAATGAATGTCGTATGTCAAGGGGGCCCCATGTGCATGCCGCATGTCATGGGGACCCACATGCATGCAGCATGTCATGGAGGCCCCATGACATGCGACAAGCATTTGGGCCCCACATGCATGCCGCATGCCATGGGCCCCCAAATGCATGCCGCATGTCATGGGGGCCCCACATGCATGCCGCATGTCATGAGGGCCCAAATGCTTGCCACATGTCATGGGGGCCATAAATCCATGCCGCATGTCATGGGGGCCCCAAATGCATGCCGCATGTCTCAGGTACCCCAAATGCATGCAGCATGTTATGCATGCCCCAAATGCATGCCGCATGCCATGGGAGCCCACATGCATGTCGCATGTCATGGGGCCCCACATGCATGCCGCATGTCATGGGGGCCCCACATGCATGCCACATGTCATGGGGGCCCCACATGCATGCCGCATGTCATGGGGGCCCCACTTGCATGCCGCATGTCATGGGGGCCCCACGTGCTTGCTGCATGTCATGGGGGCCCCACGTGCATGCCTCATGTCACGGGGGTCACAAATGTATGCCGCATGTCATGGGGGCCCCACGTGCATGCCGCATGTCATGCCCCCCCAAATGCATGCAGCATGTCATAGGGGTCCCACATGCATGCCGCATGTCATGGGGGCCCCAAATGCATGCTGCATGTCATAGTGGCCCCAAATGCATGCTGCATGTCATGAGGGCCCCACGTGCATGCCGCATGTGATGGGGGACCCAAATGCATGCCGCATGTCATGGGGGACCCAAATGCATGCCGCATGTCATGGGGGCCCCAAATGCATGCCGCATGTCATGGGGGATCCAAACTCATGCTGCATGTCATTGGGGCCCCAAGCGTATGCCGCATGTCATGGAGGCCCCATGTGCATGCCACATGTAATGGGGGCCCCAAATGCATGCGGCATGTCATAGGGGCCCCACGTGCATGCCGCATGTCTCGGGCACCCCAAATGCATGCCGCATATAATGGGGCCCCCAAATTCATGCCGCAAGTCATGGGGGCCATAAATGCATGCCGCATGTCAAGGGGCCCCCACGTGCATGACGCATGTCATGGGGACCCACATGCATGCCACATGTCATGGAGGCCCCCATGACATGCGGCAAGCATTTGGGCCCCACATGCATGCTGCATGCCATGGGGCCCCCAAATGCATGCCGCATGTCAAGGGGGCCCAACATGCATGTCATGGGGGCCCAAATGCTTGCCGCATGTCATGGAGGCCTCACATGCTTGCCGCATGTCATGGGGCCCAAAAGCTTGCCGCATGTCATGGGGGCCATAAATGCATGCCGCATGTCATGGGAGCCCCACATGAATGGCGCATGTCAAGGGGGCCCAACGTGCATGCCGCATGTATTGGGGGCCCCAAATTCATGCCGCAAGTCATGAGGGCCCTGCATGCATTCCGCATGTCATGGGGGGCCCCATGTGCATGCCGCATGTCATGGGGGCCCCAAATGCATGCCGCATGTCATGGGGGCCCCACGTGCATGCCGCATGTCATGGGGCCCCCAAATGCATGCAGCATGTCATGGGGCCCCACTTGCATGCATCATGTAATGGGGGTCCCACCTTGCATGCAGCATGTCATGAGGGCCCCACATGCATGCCGCATGTCATGGGGTTCCCACGTGCATGCTGCATGTCATGGGGGCCCCACGTGCATGCCACATGTCATGGGGAGCCCACATGCATGCCGCATGTCATGGGGGGCCCCACATGCATGGAGCATGTCATGGGGGCCCCACGTGCATGCCGCATGTCATGGGGGATCCAAACTCATGCCGCATGTCATTGGGGCCCCAAGCGTATGCCGCATTTCATGGGGGCCCCATGTGCATGCCACATGTAATGTGGGCCCCAAATGCATGCGGCATGTCAGAGGCCCCACGTGCATGCCGCATGTCTCGGGCACCCCAAATGCATGCAGCATGTTATGGGGGCCCCACGTGCATGCCGCATGTCTCAGGTACCCCAAATGCATGCAGCATGTTATGCAGGCCCCAAATGCATGCCGCATGTCATGGGGGCCCCACATGCATGCCGCATGTCATGGGTGCCCCAAATGCATGCCGCATGTCATGGGGGCTCCACGTGCATGCCGCATTTCATGGGGGACCCAAATGCATGCCGCATGTCATGGGGGCCCCAAATGCATGTCGCATGTCATGGGGGCCCCACGTGCATGCTGCATGTCATGGGGGCCCCAAATGAATTCCTCATGTCATGGGGGCCCCAAATGCATGCCGCATGTCATGGGCCCCCCCAAATGCATGCAGCATGTCTTGGGGCCCACAAATGCATGCCGCATGTCATAGGGGCCCCACATGCACGGCGTATTTCATGGGGGCCCCAAATGCGTGCCGCATATCATGGGGGCCCCAAATTCATGCCGCAAGTCATGGGGGCCATAAATGCATGCCGCATGTCAAGGGCGCCCCACGTGCATGACGCATGTCATGGGGACCCAAATGCTTGCCGCATGTCATGGGGGCCCCACATGCATGCCGCATGTCATGGGGCCCAAAAGCTTGCCGCATGTCATGGGGGGCCATAAATGCATGCCGCATGTCATGGGAGCCCCACATGAATGTCGCATGTCAAGGGGGCCCAACGTGCATGCCGCATGTATTGGGGGCCCCAAATTCATGCCGCATGTCATGAGGGCCCTGCATGCATGCCACATGTCATGGGGGCCCCGCAGGCATTCCGCATGTCATGGGGGCCCCAAATGCATGCCTCAAGTCATTGGGGCCCCACATGCATGCCGCATGTCATGGGGTCCCCACATGCATGCCGCATGTCATGGGGGCTCAAATGCTTGCCGCATGTCATGGGGGCCATAAATGCATGCTGCATGTCATGGGGGCCCAACAAGCATGCCGCATGTATTGGGGGCCCCAAATTCATGCAGCATGTCATAGGGGCCCCACATGCATGGCGCATTTCATGGGGGCCCCACTTGCATGCAGCATGTAATGGGGGATCCAAATGCATGCTGCACGTCATGGGGGCCCCACGTGCATGCCGCATGTCATGGGGGCCCCGCAGGCATTCCACATGTCATGGGGGCCCCAAATAAATGCTGCATTTCATGGGGGCCCCACGTGCATGCCGCATGTCATCTGGCCCCCCAAATGGATGCCGCATGTCATAGGGGCCCCACATGCATGCCGCATATCATGGGGGCCCCAAATGCATGCAGCATGTCCTAGTGGCCCCACGTGCATACCACATGTCATGGGGGCCCCACATGCATGCCGCATGTCATGGGGGCCCCACATGCATGCCGCATGTCATGGGGGCCCCACATGCATGACGCATGTCATGGGGGCCCAAATGCATGACGCATGTCATGAATGCTCCACGTGCATGCCGCATGTAATGGGGCCCCCAAATTCATGTTGCATGTCATAGGGGCCCCACGTGCATTCCGCATGTCATGGGGGCACCACTTGCATGCAGCATGTAATGGGGGCACCACTTGCATGCAGCATGTAATGGGGGATCCAAATGTATGCCGCATGTCATGGGGGTCCCACATGCATGCCGCATGTCATGGGGGCCCACATGCATGCCGCATGTCATGGGGCACCGCTTGCATGCAGCATGTAATGGGGGATCCAAATGCATGACGCATGTCAAGGGGGCCCCACGTGCATGCCGCATGTCATGGGGACCCACATGCATGCCGCATGTCATGGAGGCCCCCATGACATGCGACAAGCATGTGGGCCCCACATGCATGCCGCATACCATGGGGCCCCCAAATGCATGCCGCATGTCATGGGGGCCCAAATGCTTGCCGCATGTCATGGGGGCCATAAATGGATGCCGCATGTCATGGGAGCCCCACATGCATGCCACATGTCATGGGGGCCCCAAATGAATGTTGCATGTCAAGGGGGCCCCACATGCATGCCGCATGTCATGGGGACCCGACATGCATGACGCATGTCATGGGGGCCCCACATGCATGACGCATGTCACGGAGGCCCCAAATGCATGCCGCATGTCATGGGAGCCCCACATGAATGTCGCATGTCAAGGGGGCCCCACGTGCATGCCGCATGTCATGGGGATACCAAATGCATGCCGCATGTCATGGGGCCATAAATGCATGCAGCATGTAATGGGGATCCAAATGCATGACGCATGTCATGGGGGCTCCAAATGCATGCGGCATGTCATAGTGGCCCCACGTGCATGCCGCATGTCATGGGGATACCAAATGCATGACGCATGTCATGGATGCTCCACGTGCATGCCGCATGTTATGGGGCCCCCAAATTCATGTTGCATGTCATAGGGGCCCCACGTGCATTCCGCATGTCATGGGGCCCACAAATGCATGCCGCATGTCATAGGGGCCCCACATGCATGGCGCATGTCATGGGGGCCCTACATGCATGCTGCATGTCATGGGGCCCCCCAAATGCATGCAGCATGTCTTGGTGCCCACAAATGCATGCCGCATGTCATAGGGGCCCCACATGCATGGCGCATTTCATGGGCTCCCCACATGCATGCGCATGTCATGGGGGCCTCAAATGCGTGCCGCATATCATGGGGGCCCCAAATGCATACCACATGTCATGGGGGCCCACATGCATGCCGCATGTCATGGGGGCACCACTTGCATGCAGCATGTAATGGGGGCACCACTTGCATGCAGCATGTAAAGGGGGATCCAAATGCATGACGCATGTCATGGGGGTCCCACATGCATGCCGCATGTCATGGGGGCCCACATGCATGCCGCATGTCATGGGGGCACCACTTGCATGCAGCATGTAATGGGGGATCCAAATGCATGACGCATGTCAAGGGGGCCCCACGTGCATGCCGCATGTCATGGGGACCCACATGCATGCCGCATGTCATGGAGGCCCCCATGACATGCGACAAGCATTTGGGCCCCACATGCATGCCGCATGTCATGGGCCCCCCAAATGCATGCCGCATGTCATGGGGGCCCAAATGCATGCCGCATGTCATGGGGGCCCAAATGCATGCCGCATGTCATGGGGCCCAAATGCATGCCGCATGTCATGGGGGCCCAAATGCATGCCGCATGTCATGGGGGCCCAAATGCTTGCCGCATGTCATGGGGGCCATAAATGGATGCCGCATGTCATGGGAGCCCCACATGCATGCCACATGTCATGGGGGCCCCAAATGAATGTTGCATGTCAAGGGTGCCCCACGTGCATGCCGCATGTCATGGTGACCCCACATGCATGCCGCATGTCATGGGGGCCCCACATGCATGCCGCATGTCTCAGGTACCCCAAATGCATGCAGCATGTTATGCATGCCCCACATGCATGCCGCATGTCATGGGGGCCCCAAATACATGCCGCATGTCATGGGTGCCCCACATGCATGCCGCATGTCATCGGGGCCCTAAATGCATGCCGCATGTCATGGGGGCCATAAATGCATGCCGCATGTCATGGGGGCCCAACGTGCATGCCGCATGTATTGTGGGCCCCAAATTCATGCTGCATGTCATGAGGGCCCCCAAATGCATGCCGCATGTCATGGGGCCCCCAAATGCATGCCGCATGTCATGGGGTTCCCACATGCATGCCGCATGTCATGGGGCCCAAATGCTTGCCGCATGTCATGGGGGCCATAAATGCATGCTGCATGTCATGGGGGCCCAACGTGCATGCCGCATGTATTGGGGGCCCCAAATTCATGCCGCATGTCATGGGGGCCCCGCAGGCATGCCGCATGTCATGGGGGCCCCACGTGCATGCCGCATGTCATGGGGGCCCCACGTGCATGCCGCATGTCATGGGGGTGCCAAATGCATGCCGCATGTCATAGTGGCCCCAAATGCATGCTGCATGTCATGGTAGCCCCACATGCATGCCACATGTCATGGGGGACCCACTTGCATGCCGCATGTCATGAAAGCCCCACGTGCATGCCGCATGTCATGGGGGCCCCACATGCATGCCACATGTCATGGGGGCCCCAAATGCATGCCACATGTCATGGGGGCCCCACGTGCATGCCGCATGTCATGAAAGCCCCACGTGCATGCCGCATGTCATGTGGTCCCCACGTGCATTCCGCATGTCATGGGGGCTCTACATGCATGCCGCATGTCATGGGGGCACCAAGTGCATGCCTCATGTCATGGGGGCCCCAAATGCATGCCGCATGTCATGGTGGCTCCAAAAGCATGCCGCATGTCATGTGGGCCCCAAATGTATGCCACATGTCATGGGGGCCCCAAGAGCATACCGCATGACATGAGGGCCCCAAGTGCTTGAGGCATGTCATGGGGGCCCAACATGCATGCCGCATGTCTTGGGTACCCCAAATGCATGTCGCATGTCATTTGGGCCCCACATGCATGAAGCATGTCATGGTGGCACCAAATGCATTCTACATATCATGGAGGCCCCACGTGCATGCCACATGTCATGGGGGCCCCAAATGCAAGCCACATGTCATGGGGGCCAAAAAAGCATGCCGCGTGTCATAGGGGCCCCAAATGCATTCCGAATGTCATGGGGGTCACACATTCATGTCGCATGTCATGGGGGCCCCACGTGCATTCCACATTTCATTGGGGGCCCCAAATGCATGCTGCATGTCTGGGGCCCCAAATGCATGCTGCATGTGATGGGGGCCCCAAATGCATGCAACATGTCATGGTAGCCCCACATGCATGCCACATGTCATTGGGGACCCACGTGCATGCCGCATGTCATGAAAGCCCCACGTGCATGCCGCATGTCATAGGGGCCCCACATGCATGCCACATGTCATGGGGGCCCCAAATGCATGCCACATGTCAGGGGGGCCCCAAATGCATGCCGTATGTCATGGGTGCCCCAAATGCATGCCGCTTGTCATGGGTACCCCAAATGCATGCCGCATATCATGTGTACCCCAAATGCATACCCCATGTCATGGGGGACCCACGTGCATACCGCATGTCATGGGGCTCCACGTGCATACCGCATGTCATTGGGCCCCACGTGCATGACGCATGTTATGGGTGCCCCAAATGCATGCCACATGTCATGGGGGCCACACTTGCATGACACATGTCATGGGGGCTCCACGTGCATGCCACATTTCATTGGGGGCCCAAATGCATGCTGCATGTCAGAGGCCACAAATGCATGCCGCATGTCATGGGGTCCCCACATGCATTCCGCATGTCATGGGGGCTCTACATCCATGCCGCATGTCATGAGGGCACCAAGTGCATGCCGCATGTCATGGGGGCCCCAAATGCATGCCGCATGTCATGGGGGCTCCAAATGCATGCCGCATGTCATGGGGGCCCCAAATGCATGCCGCATGTCTTGAGTACCCCAAATGCATGTCGCATGTCATTTGGGCCCCACATGCATGACGCATGTCATGGTGGCCCCAAATGCATTCTACATATCATGGAGGCCCCACGTCCATGCCGCATGTCATGTGGGCCCCAAATGCAAGCCGCCTGTCATGGGGGCCAAAAAAGCATTCCGCATGTCAAGGGGACCCCAAATGCATGCCTCATGTCATGGGGGCCACAAATGCATGCTGCATGTCATGGGGCCCCACATGCATGCCCCATGTCTTGGGGGCCTCAAATGCATGCTGCACGTGATGGGGGACCCAAATGCATGGCACATGTCATGGTAGCCGACACGCATGCCGCATGTCATGGGGGCCTCAAATACGTGCCACATGTCATGGGGGCCCCACATGCATGGTGCATGTCATAGGGGCCCCACATGCATGCCGCATGTCATAGGGCCCCACATGCATGCCGCATGTCATGGGGGCCTCAAATGTATGCTGCATGTCATGGGGGCCCCAAATGCATGCCGCATGTCATGGGGTCCCCACATGCATTCCGTATGTCATGGGGGCTCTACATCCATGCCGCATGTCATGAGGGCCCCAAGTGCATGCCGCATGTCATGAGGGCCCCAAGTGCATGCCGCATGTCATGGGGGCCCCAAATGCATGCCGTATGTCATGGGGGCTCCAAATGAATGCCGCATGTCATGGGGGCCCCAAATGCATGCCACATGTCATGGTGGCCCCAAGAGCATGCCGCGTGACATGGGGGCCCCACGTGCTTGACGCATGTCATGGGGGCCCCACATGCATGACGCATGTCTTGAGTACCCCAAATGCATGTCGCATGTCATTTGGGCCCCACATGCATGACGCATGTCATGGTGGCACCAAATGCATTCTACATATCATGGAGGCCCCACGTCCATGCCGCATGTCATGGGGGCCCCAATTGCATGCTGCGTGTCTTGGGAACCCCAAATGCATGTCGCATGTCATGTGGCCCCACGTGCATGCCGCATGTCATGGGGACCCATGTGCATGCCGAATGTCATGGGGGTACCACGTGCATGCCACATATCATGGGGTCCCCACATGCATGCCTCATTTCATGGGGGCCCCAAATGCAAAGTGCATGTCATGGGGGCCTCACGTGCATACTGCATGTCATGGGGACCCCCAAAGCTTGACTCATGTCATGGGGGCCTCAAATGCATTCTGCATGTCATGGGAGCTCCACATGCATGCCGCATGTCATGTGGCCCCACGTGCATGCCGCATGTCATGGGGGACCCAAATGCATACCGCATATCATGGGGGCAACACGTGTATACCGCATATCATGGGGCCCCACGTGCATACCGCATGTCATTGGGGCCCCAAATGCATACAACCTGTCATGGGATCTCCATATGCATGCCGCATGTCATGGGGTCCCATGTGCATGCCGCATGTCATGTGGCCCCAAGTGCATGCCACATGTCATGGGGCCCCATGAGCATTCCGCATGTCATGGGGGTTCCATGTGCATGCCACATGGAATGGGGAACCCACATGCATGCCGCATGTCATGGGGGCCCACATGCATGCCGCATGTCATGGGGGCCCACATGCATGCCGCATGTCATGGAGGCACCAAATGCATACCGCATGTCATGGGGCTCCACGTGCATACCGCATGTCATGGGGCCCCAAGTGCATGCCGCATGTCATGGATGCCCCAAATACATGCCGCATGTCATGGGGGCCAAAAAAACATGCCGCTTGTCATAGGGGCCCCAAATGCATTCCGCATGTCATGGGGGTCACACGTGCATGCCCCATGTCATGGGGGCTCCACATGCATGCCACATGTCATGTAGGCCCCACGTGCATGCCGCATTTCATTGGGGGCCCCAAATGCATGCTGCATGTCAGGGGCCACAAATGCATGCTGCATGTCATGGGGGCCCCAAATACGTGCCACATATCATGGGGGCACCAAATGCATGGGCCATGTCATAGGGGCCCCACATGCATGCCGCATGTCATGTGGTCCCCACTTGCATTCCGAATATCATGGGGGCCCCACATGCATGCCGCATGTCATGGGGGCCCCACATGCATGCCGCATGTCATGGGGGCCCCACATGCATGCCGCATGTCATGGGGGCCCCACATGCATGCCGCATGTCATGGGGGCCCCACGTGCTTGCTGCATGTCATGGGGGCCCCACGTGCATGCCTCATGTCACGGGGGTCACAAATGTATGCCGCATGTCATGGGGGCCCCACGTGCATGCCGCATGTCATGCCCCCCCCAAATGCATGCCGCATGTCATAGGGGTCCCACATGCATGCCGCATGTCATGGGGCCCCCAAATGCATGCTGCATGTCATAGTGGCCCCAAATGCATGCTGCATGTCATGAGGGCCCCACGTGCATGCCGCATGTCATGGGGGACCCAAATGCATGCCGCATGTCATGGGGGCCCCAAATGCATGCCGCATGTCATGGGGGATCCAAACACATGCTGCATGTCATTGGGGCCCCAAGCGTATGCCGCATGTCATGGAGGCCCCATGTGCATGCCACATGTAATGGGGGCCCCAAATGCATGCGGCATGTCATAGGGGCCCCACGTGCATGCCGCATGTCTCGGGCACCCCAAATGCATGCCGCATATAATGGGGCCCCCAAATTCATGCCGCAAGTCATGGGGGCCATAAATGCATGCCGCATGTCAAGGGGCCCCCACGTGCATGACGCATGTCATGGGGACCCACATGCATGCCACATGTCATGGAGGCCCCCATGACATGCGGCAAGCATTTGGGCCCCACATGCATGCTGCATGCCATGGGGCCCCCAAATGCATGCCGCATGTCAAGGGGGCCCAACATGCATGTCGCATGTCATGGGGGCCCAAATGCTTGCCGCATGTCATGGAGGCCTCACATGCATGCCGCATGTCATGGGGCCCAAAAGCTTGCCGCATGTCATGGGGGCCATAAATGCATGCCGCATGTCATGGGAGCCCCACATGAATGGCGCATGTCAAGGGGGCCCAACGTGCATGCCGCATGTATTGGGGGCCCCAAATTCATGCCGCATGTCATGGGGGGCCCAAATGCATGCCGCATGTCATGGGGGCCCCAAATGCATGCCTCAAGTCATGGGGCCCCCCAAATGG
Source organism: Phyllobates terribilis (assembly GCF_046119375.1). Classification (NCBI taxonomy): domain Eukaryota; kingdom Metazoa; phylum Chordata; class Amphibia; order Anura; family Dendrobatidae; genus Phyllobates; species Phyllobates terribilis. The sequence continues at coordinate 211,670 of NW_027364187.1, forward strand.
ATGCCGCATTTCATAGGGGCCCCACATGCATGACGCATATCTTAGGGCCCACAAATGCATGCCGCATGTCATAGGGGCCCCACATGCATGGCACATGTCATAGGGGCCCCACGTACATGGCTCATGTCATGGGTGCCCCACCTGCATGCCGCATGTCATTGGGGCCCCAATTGCATGCCGCATGCCATAGGGGCCCCACATGCATGGCGCATGTCATGGGGGCCCCAAATGCATGCCGCATGTTATGAGGGCCCATGTGCATGCCGCATGTCATGGGGGCCCCAAATGCATGCCGCATGTCATGGGGGCCCCACGTGCATGCCGCATGTCATGGGGTTCCCACGTGCATGCTGCATGTCATTGGGGCCCCACGTGCTTGCCGCATGTCACGAGGGCCACAAATGTATGCCGCATGTCATGGGGGCCCCACGTGCATGCCGCATGTCATGGGGCCCCCCAAATGCATGCATCATGTCATGGGGCCCCACGTGCATGCCACATGTCATGGGGAGCCCACATGCATGCCGCATGTCATGGGGGGCCCCACATGCATGGAGCATGTCATGGGGGCCCCACGTGCATGCCGCATGTCATGGGGGATCCAAACTCATGCCGCATGTCATTGGGGCCCCAAGCGTATGCCGCATTTCATGGGGGCCCCATGTGCATGCCACATGTAATGTGGGCCCCAAATGCATGCGGCATGTCATAGAGGCCCCACGTGCATGCCGCATGTCTCGGGCACCCCAAATGCATGCAGCATGTTATGGGGGGCCCACGTGCATGCCGCATGTCTCAGGTACCCCAAATGCATGCAGCATGTTATGCAGGCCCCAAATGCATGCCGCATGTCATGGGGGCTCCACATGCATGCCGCATGTCATGGGGCCCCACATGCATGCCGCATGTCATGGGTGCCCCAAATGCATGCCGCATGTCATGGGGGCTCCACGTGCATGCCGCATTTCATGGGGGACCCAAATGCATGCCGCATGTCATGGGGCCCCCAAATGCATGTCGCATATCATGGGGGCCCCACGTGCATGCTGCATGTCATGGGGGCCCCAAATGAATGCCTCATGTCATGGGGGCCCCAAATGCATGCCGCATGTCATGGGGCCCCCCAAATGCATGCAGCATGTCTTGGGGCCCACAAATGCATGCCACATGTCATAGGGGCCCCACATGCATGGCGTATTTCATGGGGGCCCCAAATGCGTGCCGCATATCATGGGGGCCCCAAATTCATGCCGCAAGTCATGGGGGCCATAAATGCATGCCGCATGTCAAGGGCGCCCCACGTGCATGACGCATGTCATGGGGACCCACATGCATGCCGCATGTCATGGAGGCCCCCATGACATGCGGCAAGCATTTGGGCCCCACATGCATGCTGCATGCCATGGGGACCCCAAATGCATGCCGCATGTCAAGGGGCCCAAAAGCTTGCCGCATGTCATGGGGACCCCAAATGCATGCCGCATGTCAAGGGGCCCAAAAGCTTGCCGCATGTCATGGGGGCCATAAATGCATGCCGCATGTCATGGGAGCCCCACATGAATGTCGCATGTCAAGGGGGCCCAACGTGCATGCCGCATGTATTGGGGGCCCCAAATTCATGCCGCATGTCATGAGGGCCCTGCATGCATGCCACATGTCATGGGGGCCCCGCAGGCATTCCGCATGTCATGGGGGCCCCAAATGCATGCCTCAAGTCATTGGGGCCCCACATGCATGCCGCATGTCATGGGGTCCCCACATGCATGCCGCATGTCATGGGGGCTCAAATGCTTGCCGCATGTCATGGGGGCCATAAATGCATGCTGCATGTCATGGGGGCCCAACAAGCATGCCGCATGTATTGGGGGGCCCAAATTCATGCAGCATGTCATAGGGGCCCCACATGCATGGCGCATTTCATGGGGGCCCCACTTGCATGCAGCATGTAATGGGGGATCCAAATGCATGCTGCACGTCATGGGGGCCCCACGTGCATGCCGCATGTCATGGGGGCCCCGCAGGCATTCCACATGTCATGGGGGCCCCAAATAAATGCTGCATTTCATGGGGGCCCCACGTGCATGCCGCATGTCATCTGGCCCCCCAAATGGATGCCGCATGTCATAGGGGCCCCACATGCATGCCGCATATCATGGGGGCCCCAAATGCATGCAGCATGTCATAGTGGCCCCACGTGCATACCACATGTCATGGGGGCCCCACATGCATGCCGCATGTCATGGGGGCCCCACATGCATGCCGCATGTCATGGGGGCCCCACATGCATGCCGCATGTCATGGGGGCCCAAATGCATGACGCATGTCATGAATGCTCCACGTGCATGCCGCATGTAATGGGGCCCCCAAATTCATGTTGCATGTCATAGGGGCCCCACGTGCATTCCGCATGTCATGGGGGCACCACTTGCATGCAGCATGTAATGGGGGCACCACTTGCATGCAGCATGTAATGGGGGATCCAAATGTATGCCGCATGTCATGGGGGTCCCACATGCATGCCGCATGTCATGGGGGCCCACATGCATGCCGCATGTCATGGGGGCACCACTTGCATGCAGCATGTAATGGGGGATCCAAATGCATGACGCATGTCAAGGGGGCCCCACGTGCATGCCGCATGTCATGGGGACCCACATGCATGCCGCATGTCATGGAGGCCCCCATGACATGCGACAAGCATTTGGGCCCCACATGCATGCCGCATACCATGGGGCCCCCAAATGCATGCCGCATGTCATGGGGGCCCAAATGCTTGCCGCATGTCATGGGGGCCATAAATGGATGCCGCATGTCATGGGAGCCCCACATGCATGCCACATGTCATGGGGGCCCCAAATGAATGTTGCATGTCAAGGGGGCCCCACATGCATGCCGCATGTCATGGGGACCCGACATGCATGCCGCATGTCATGGGGGCCCACATGCATGCCGCATGTCTCAGGTACCCCAAATGCATGCAGCATGTTATGCATGCCCCAAATGCATGCCGTATGTCATGGGGGCCCCACATGCATGCCGCATGTCATGGGGGCCCCAAATACATGCCGCATGTCATGGGGGCCCCAAATGCATGCCGCATGTCATGGGGGCCCCACATGCATGACGCATGTCATGGGGGCCCCACATGCATGACGCATGTCACGGAGGCCCCAAATGCATGCCGCATGTCATGGGAGCCCCACATGAATGTCGCATGTCAAGGGGGCCCCACGTGCATGCCGCATGTCATGGGGATACCAAATGCAAGCCGCATGTCATGGGGCCATAAATGCATGCCGCATGTCATGGGGGCCCCACGTGCATGCCACATGTCATTGGGGGCCCACATGCATGCCGCATGTCATGGGGGCCACACTTGCATGCAGCATGTAATGGGGATCCAAATGCATGACGCATGTCATGGGGGCTCCAAATGCATGCGGCATGTCATAGTGGCCCCACGTGCATATCACATGTCATGGGGGCCCAAATGCATGACGCATGTCATGGATGCTCCATGTGCATGCCGCATGTTATGGGGCCCCCAAATTCATGTTGCATGTCATAGGGGCCCCACGTGCATTCCGCATGTCATGGGGCCCACAAATGCATGCCGCATGTCATGAAAGCCCCACGTGCATGCCGCATGTCATGGGGGCCCCACATGCATGCCACATGTCATGGGGGCCCCAAATGCATGCCACATGTCATGGGGGCCCCAAATGCATGCCACATGTCAGGGGGGCCCCAAATGCATGCCGTATGTCATGGGTGCCCCAAATGCATGCCGCTTGTCATGGGTACCCCAAATGCATGCCGCATATCATGTGTACCCCAAATGCATACCCCATGTCATGGGGGACCCACGTGCATACCGCATGTCATGGGGACCCCCTATGCATGCCTCATGTCATGGGGGCCCCAAATGCATACTGCATGTCTTGCGGCATGCACGTGGGGCCACAAGACATGCGGCATGCATGTGGAGCTCCCAAGACATGCAGTATGCATTTGGGGCCCCCATGACATGCGGCATGAAATTGGTACCCCCATGACATTCGGCATCCACATGGGGCCCCATGACATGCGGCATGCACGTGGGGCCACAAGACATGTGGCATGCATGTGGAGCTCCCATGTCATGGGGCCCCATGTGGATGCCGAATGTCATGGGGGTACCAATTTCATACCGCATGTCATGGGGGACACTCATGCATACCGCATGTAATGGGGGCAACACGTGCATACCGCATGGCATTGGTCCCAAAATGCATGCCGCATGTCATGGGGCCCCATGTGCATGCCACTTGCCATGGGGTCCACATGCATACCGCATGTCATTGGGGGAACATGTGCATACCGCATATCATGGGCCCCACATGCATACCGCATGTCATAGGTGCCCCAAATGCATGCCGCATGTCATGGGGCCCCATGTGCATGCCACATGTCATGGAGGCCCCAAATGCATGCCGCATGTCATTGGGGCCCCAAATGCATACTGCCTGTCATGGGACCTCCACATGCATGCCGCATGTCATGGGGCCCCATGTGCATGCTGCATGTCATGGGGGCCCCAAATGCATGCCGCATGTTATGTGGCCCCATGTGCATGACGTATGTTATGGGGCCCCATGTGCATGCCGCATGTCATGGGGGCCCACATGCATGCCACATGTCATGGGGGCAACACATGCATACCGCATGTCATGGGGCTCCACGTGCATACCGCATGTCATGGGGCCCCACGTGCATGACGCATGTTATGGGTGCCCCAAATGCATGCCGCATGTCATGGGGGCCAAAAATGCATGCCACATGTCATGGGGGCCACACGTGCATGACACATGTAATGGGGGCTCCACATGCATGCCACATGTCAACGAGGCCCCACGTGCATGCCACATTTCATTGGGGGCCCAAATGCACGCTGCATGTCAGAGGCCACAAATGCATGCTGCATGTCATGGGGCCCCACATGCATGCCCCATGTCTTGGGGGCCTCAAATGCATGCTGCACGTGATGGGGGCCCCAAATGCATGCCGCATATCATGTGGCCCCAAGTGCATGACGCATGTCATGGGGCCCCTTGTGCATGCCGCATGTCATGAGGGCCCACATGCATGCCACATGTCATGGGGGCCCCAAATGCATGCCGCATGTCATGTGGCCCCAAGTGCATGACGCATGTTATGGGTGCCCCAAATGCATGCCACATGTCATGGGGGCCACACTTGCATGACACATGTCATGGGGGCTCCACGTGCATGCCACATTTCATTGGGGGCCCAAATGCATGCTGCATGTCAGAGGCCACAAATGCATGCCGCATGTCATGGGGTCCCCACATGCATTCCGCATGTCATGGGGGCTCTACATCCATGCCGCATGTCATGAGGGCACCAAGTGCATGCCGCATGTCATGGGGGCCCCAAATGCATGCCGCATGTCATGGGGGCTCCAAATGCATGCCGCATGTCATGGGGGCCCCAAATGCATGCCACATGTCATGGGGGCCACACTTGCATGACACATGTCATGGGGGCTCCACGTGCATGCCACATTTCATTGGGGGCCCAAATGCATGCTGCATGTCAGAGGCCACAAATGCATGCCGCATGTCATGGGGCCCCTTGTGCATGCCGCATGTCATGAGGGCCCACATGCATGCCACATGTCATGGGGGCACCACATGCATACCGCATGTCATGGGGCTCCACGTGCATACCGCATGTCATTGGGCCCCACGTGCATGACGCATGTTATGGGTGCCCCAAATGCATGCCACATGTCATGGGGGCCACACTTGCATGACACATGTCATGGGGGCTCCACGTGCATGCCACATTTCATTGGGGGCCCAAATGCATGCTGCATGTCAGAGGCCACAAATGCATGCCGCATGTCATGGGGGCCCCAAATGCATGCCGCATGTCATGGGGGCTCCAAATGAATGCCGCATGTCATGGGGGCCCCAAATGCATGCCACATGTCATGGTGGCCCCAAGAGCATGCCGCGTGACATGGGGGCCCCACGTGCTTGACGCATGTCATGGGGGCCCCACATGCATGACGCATGTCTTGAGTACCCCAAATGCATGTCGCATGTCATTTGGGCCCCACATGCATGACGCATGTCATGGTGGCACCAAATGCATTCTACATATCATGGAGGCCCCACGTCCATGCCGCATGTCATGGGGGCCCCAATTGCATGCTGCGTGTCTTGGGAACCCCAAATGCATGTCGCATGTCATGTGGCCCCACGTGCATGCCGCATGTCATGGGGACCCATGTGCATGCCGAATGTCATGGGGGTACCACGTGCATGCCTCATTTCATGGGGGCCCCAAATGCAAAGTGCATGTCATGGGGGCCTCACGTGCATACTGCATGTCATGGGGACCCCCAAAGCTTGACTCATGTCATGGGGGCCCCAAATGCATTCTGCATGTCATGGGAGCTCCACATGCATGCCGCATGTCATGGGGGCCCCACGTGCTTGGCGCAAGTCATGGGTGCCCCACATGCATGATGCATGTCATCAGGGCCCCAAATGCATGCCGCATGTCATAGGGGCCCCACATGCATGCCGCATGTCATCGGGGCCCCACATGCATGCCGCATGTCATGGGGGCCCAAATGCTTGCCGCATGTCATGGGGGCCAGAAATGCATGCCGCATGTCATGGGGGCCCTACATGCATGCCTCATGTCATGCGGGCCCTACATGCATGCCTCATGTCATGGGGCCCCTACATGCATGCCTCATGTCATGCGGGCCCTACATGCATGCCTCATGTCATGGGGGCCCCAAGTGCATGCCTCTTGTCATGGGGGCCCCAAATGCATGCCGCATGTCATGGGGGCCCCAAGTGCATGCCTCTTGTCATGGGGGCCCCAAATGCATGCCGCATGTCATAGTGGCCCCAAATGCATGCTGCATGTCATGAGGGCCTCACGTGCATGCCGCATGTCATGGGGGCCCCAAATGCATGGCTCAAGTCATGGGGGCCCCAAATGCATGCCACATATCATGGGGGCCCCACGTGCATGCTGCATATATTGGGGGCCCCAAATGCATGCCACATGTCATGAGGGCCCCGCTTGCATGCCGCATGTCATTGGGGCCCCGCAGGCATTCCGCATGTCATGGGGGCCTCACGTGCATTCCCCATGTCATGGGGCCCAAATGCATGCCGCATGTCATGGGGGCCCAACGTGCATGCCGCATGTATTGGGGTCCCCAACTGCATGCCGCATATCATGGGGCCCCACATGCATGCCACATTTCATGGGGGACCCAAATGCATGCATACCGCATGTCATTGGGGCCCCGCAGGCATTCCGCATGTCATGGGGGCCTCACGTGCATTCCGCATGTCATGGGGGCCCCACGTGCTTGCTGCATGTCATGGGGGCCCCACGTGCATGCCTCATGTCACGGGGGTCACAAATGTATGCCGCATGTCATGCTCCCCCCCAAATGCATGCCGCATGTCATAGGGGTCCCACATGCATGCCGCATGTCATGGGGGCCCCAAATGCATGATGCATGTCATAGTGGCCCCAAATGCATGCTGTATGTCACGAGGGCCCCACATGCATGGCGCATTTCATGGGGGACCCAAATGCATGCTGCATGTCATGGGGGCCCCAAATGCATGGCGCATGTCATGGGGGATCCAAACTCATGCTGCATGTCATTGGGGCCCCAAGCGTATGCCGCATGTCATGGAGGCCCCATGTGCATGCCACATGTAATGGGGGCCCCAAATGCATGCGGCATGTCATAGGGGCCCCACGTGCATGCCGCATGTCTCGGGCACCCCAAATGCATGCCGCATATAATGGGACCCCCAAATTCATGCCGCAAGTCATGGGGGCCCCCACGTGCATGACGAATGTCATGGGGACCCACATGCATGCCACATGTCATGGAGGCCCCCATGACATGCGGCAAGCATTTGGGCCCCACATGCATGCTGCATGCCATGGGGCCCCCAAATGCATGCCGCATGTCAAGGGGGCCCAACATGCATGTCGCATGTCATGGGGGCCCAAATGCTTGTCGCATGTCATGGAGGCCTCACATGCATGCCGCATGTCATGGGGCCCAAAAGCTTGCCGCATGTCATGGGGGCCATAAATGCATGCCGCATGTCATGGGAGCCCCACATGAATGGCGCATGTCAAGGGGGCCCAAATGCATGCCGCATGTCATGGGGGCCCCAAATGCATGCCGCATGTAATGGGGGATTCAAATGCATGCCGCATGTCATGGGGGCCCCAAATGCATGACTCATGTCATGGGGGATCCAAACTCATGCCGCATGTCATTGGGGCCCCAAGCGTATGCCGCATTTCATGGGGGCCCCATGTGCATGCCACATGTAATGTGGGCCCCAAATGCATGCGGCATGTCATAGAGGCCCCACGTGCATGCCGCATGTCTCGGGCACCCCAAATGCATGCATCATGTTATGGGGGCCCCACGTGCATGCCGCTTGTCTCAGGTACCCCAAATGCATGCAGCATGTTATGCAGGCCCCAAATGCATGCCCCATGTCATGGGGGCCCCAATGCATGTCGCATGTCATGGGGGCCCCACATGCATGCCGCATGTCATGGGTGCCCCAAATGCATGCCGCATGTCATGGGGGCTCCACGTGCATGCCGCATGTCATGGGGGACCCAAATGCATGCCGCATGTCATGGGGCCCCCAAATGCATGTCGCATGTCATGGGGGCCCCACGTGCATGCTGCATGTCATGGGGGCCCCAAATGAATGCCTCATGTCATGGGGGCCCCAAATGCATGCCGCATGTCATGGGGCCCCCCAAATGCATGCAGCATGTCTTGGGGCCCACAAATGCATGCCGCATGTCATAGGGGCCCCACATGCATGGCGTATTTCATGGGGGCCCCAAATGCGTGCCACATATCATGGGGGCCCCAAATTCATGCCGCAAGTCATGGGGGCCATAAATGCATGCCGCATGTCAAGGGCGCCCCACGTGCATGCCGCATGTCATGGGGACCCACATACATGCCGCATGTCATGGAGGCCCCCATGACATGCGGCAAGCATTTGGGCCCCACATGCATGCTGCATGCCATGGGGACCCCAAATGCATGCCGCATGTCAAGGGGGTCCCACATGCATGCCGCATGTCATGGGGGCCCAAATGCTTGCCGCATGTCATGGGGGCCCCACATGCTTGCCGCATGTCATGGGGCCCAAAAGCTTGCCGCATGTCATGGGGGCCATAAATGCATGCCGCATGTCATGGGAGCCCCACATGAATGTCGCATGTCAAGGGGGCCCAATGTGCATGCCGCATGTATTGGGGCCCCCAAATTCATGCCGCATGTCATGAGGGCCCTGCATGCATCCCACATGTCATGGGGGCCCCGCAGGCATTCCGCATGTCATGGGGGCCCCAAATGCATGCCGCATGTCATGGGGGCCCAAAATGCATGCCGCATGTCATTGGGGCCCCACATGCATGCCGCATGTCATGGGGCCCCCCAAATGGATGCCGCATGTCATAGGGGCCCCACATGCATGCCGCATATCATGGGGGCCCCAAATGCATGCAGCATGTCATGGGGGCCCCACGTGCATGCCACATGTTATTGGGGGCCACATGCATGCCGCATGTCATGGGGGCCACACTTGCATGCAGCATGTAATGGGGATCCAAATGCATGACGCATGTCATGGGGGCCCCAAATGCATGCAGCATGTCATAGTGGCCCCACGTGCATGCCGCATGTCATGGGGGCCCCACATGCATGCCGCATGTCATGGGGGCCCAAATGCATGACGCATGTCATGAATGCTCCACGTGCATGCCGCATGTAATGGGCCCCCAAATTCATGTCGCATGTCATAGGGGTCCCACGTGCATTCCGCATGTCATGGGGGCTCCACGTGCATGCCGCATACCATGGGGCCCCCAAATGCATGCCGCATGTCATGGGGGCCCAAATGCTTGCCGCATGTCATGGGGGCCATAAATGGATGCCGCATGTCATGGGAGCCCCACATGCATGCCACATGTCATGGGGGCCCCAAATGAATGTTGCATGTCAAGGGGGCCCCACATGCATGCCGCATGTCATGGGGACCCCACATGCATGCCGCATGTCATGGGGGCCCACATGCATGCCGCATGTCTCAGGTACCCCAAATGCATGCAGCATGTTATGCATGCCCCAAATGCATGCCGCATGTCATGGGGGCCCCACATGCATGCCGCATGTCATGGGGGCCCCAAATACATGCCGCATGTCATGGGGGCCCCAAATGCATGCCGCATGTCATAGGGGCCCCACATGCATGACGCATGTCATGGGGGCCCCACATGCATGACGCATGTCACGGAGGCCCCAAATGCATGCCGCATGTCATGGGAGCCCCACATGAATGTCGCATGTCAAGGGGCCCCACGTGCATGCCGCATGTCATGGGGATACCAAATGCATGCCGCATGTCATGGGGCCATAAATGCATGCCGCATGTCATGGGGGCCCCACGTGCATGCCACATGTCATTGGGGGCCCACATGCATGCCGCATGTCATGGGGGCCACACTTGCATGCAGCATGTAATGGGGATCCAAATGCATGACGCATGTCATGGGGGCCCCAAATGCATGCGGCATGTCATAGTGGCCCCACATGCATGACGCATGTCATGGGGGCCCCACATGCATGCCGCATGTCACGGAGGCCCCAAATGCATGCCGCATGTCATGGGAGCCCCACATGAATGTCGCATGTCAAGGGGCCCCACGTGCATGCCGCATGTCATGGGGATACCAAATGCATGCCGCATGTCATGGGGCCATAAATGCATGCCGCATGTCATGGGGGCCCCACGTGCATGCCACATGTCATTGGGGGCCCACATGCATGCCGCATGTCATGGGGGCCCACATGCATGCCGCATGTCTCAGGTACCCCAAATGCATGCAGCATGTTATGCATGCCCCAAATGCATGCCGCATGTCATGGGGGCCCCACATGCATGCCGCATGTCATGGGGGCCCCAAATACATGCCGCATGTCATGGGGGCCCCAAATGCATGCCGCATGTCATAGGGGCCCCACATGCATGACGCATGTCATGGGGGCCCCACATGCATGACGCATGTCACGGAGGCCCCAAATGCATGCCGCATGTCATGGGAGCCCCACATGAATGTCGCATGTCAAGGGGCCCCACGTGCATGCCGCATGTCATGGGGATACCAAATGCATGCCGCATGTCATGGGGCCATAAATGCATGCCGCATGTCATGGGGGCCCCACGTGCATGCCACATGTCATTGGGGGCCCACATGCATGCCGCATGTCATGGGGGCCACACTTGCATGCAGCATGTAATGGGGATCCAAATGCATGACGCATGTCATGGGGGCCCCAAATGCATGCGGCATGTCATAGTGGCCCCACATGCATGACGCATGTCATGGGGGCCCCACATGCATGCCGCATGTCACGGAGGCCCCAAATGCATGCCGCATGTCATGGGAGCCCCACATGAATGTCGCATGTCAAGGGGCCCCACGTGCATGCCGCATGTCATGGGGATACCAAATGCATGCCGCATGTCATGGGGCCATAAATGCATGCCGCATGTCATGGGGGCCCCACGTGCATGCCACATGTCATTGGGGGCCCACATGCATGCCGCATGTCATGGGGGCCACACTTGCATGCAGCATGTAATGGGGATCCAAATGCATGACGCATGTCATGGGGGCCCCAAATGCATGCGGCATGTCATAGTGGCCCCACGTGCATGCCGCAAGTCATGGGGGCCCCAAATGCATGCCACATGTCATGAGGGCCCCGCTTGCATGCCGCATGTCATTGGGGCCCCGCAGGCATTCCGCATGTCATGGGGGCCCCACGTACATGCTGCATGTCATTGGGGCCCCACGTGCTTGCCGCATTTAATGGGGGACGCAAATGCAGGCCGCATGTCACAGGGGTCCCACATGCAAGCCGCATGTCATGGGGGCCCCAAATGCATGCCGCATGTCATAGTGGCCCCAAATGCATGCTGTATGTCATGAGGGCCCCACGTGCATGCGGCATGTCATAGGGGCCCCACGTGCATGCCGCATGTCTCGGGCACCCCAAATTCATGCCGCATGTCATAGGGGCCCCACGTGCATGGCGCAAATCATGGGTGCCCCACATGCATGCCGCATGCATGTCATCGGGGCCCCAAATGCATGCCGCATGTCATAGGGGCCCCACATGCATGCCGCATTTCATGGGGGACCCAAATGCATGCCGCATGTCATAGGGGCCCCACATGCATGGTGCATTTCATGGGCCCCCCACATGCATGCGCATGTCATGGGGGCCTCAAATGCGTGCCGCATATCATGGGGGCCCCAAATGCATGCCACATGTCATGGGGGCCCACATGCATGCCGCATGTCATGGGGCACCACTTGCATGCAGCATGTAATGGGGGCACCACTTGCATGCAGCATGTCATGGGGGTCCCACATGCATGCCGCATGTCATGGGGGTCCCACATGCATGCCGCATGTCATGGGGGCCCACATGCATGCCGCATGTCATGGGGGCACCACTTGCATGCAGCATGTAATGGGGGATCCAAATGCATGACGCATGTCAAGGGGGCCCCACGTGCATGCCGCATGTCATGGGGACCCACATGCATGCCGCATGTCATGGAGGCCCCCATGACATGCGACAAGCATTTGGGCCCCACATGCATGCCGCATGCCATGGGGCCCCCAAATGCATGCCGCATGTCATGGGAGCCCCACATGCATGCCACATGTCATGGGGGCCCCAAATGAATGTTGCATGTCAAGGGGGCCCCACGTGCATGCCGCATGTCATGGTGACCCCACATGCATGCCGCATGTCATGGGGGCCCCACATGCATGCCGCATGTCTCAGGTACCCCAAATGCATGCAGCATGTTATGCATGCCCCAAATGCATGCCGCATGTCATGGGGGCCCCACATGCATGCCGCATGTCATGGGGGCCCCAAATACATGCCGCATGTCATGGGGGCCCCACGTGCTTGGCGCAAGTCATGGGTGCCCCACATGCATGCCGCATGTCATGGGGGCCATAAATGCATGCTGCATGTCATGGGGGCAAAACGTGCATGCCGCATGTATTGGGGGCCCCAAATTCATGCCGCATGTCATGGGGGCCCCGCAGGCATTCCGCATGTCATGGGGGCCCCAAATGCATGCCGCATGTCATGGGGGCCCCACGTGCATGCCGCATGTCATGGGGGCGCTAAATGCATGCCGCATGTCATAGTGGCCCCAAATGCATGCTGCATGTCATGGTAGCCCCACATGCATGCCACGTGTCATGGGGGACCCACGTGCATGCCGCATGTCATGAAAGCCCCACGTGCATGCCGCATGTCATAGGGGCCCCACATGCATGCCACATGTCATGGGGGCCCCAAATGCATGCCACATGTCATGGGGGCCCCAAATGCATGCCGCATGTCATGTGGTCCCCACGTGCATTCCGCATGTCATGGTGGCTCTACATGCATGCCGCATGTCATGGGGGCACCAAGTGCATGCCTCATGTCATGGGGGCCCCAAATGCATGCCGCATGTCATGGTGGCTCCAAAAGCATACCGCATGACATGGGGGCCCCAAGTGCTTGAGGCATGTCATGGGGGCCCAACATGCATGCCGCATGTCTTGGGTACCCCAAATGCATGTCGCATGTTATTTGGGCCCCACATGCATGAAGCATGTCATGGTGGCACCAAATGCATTCTACATATCATGGAGGCCCCACGTGCATGCCACATGTCATGGGGGCCCCAAATGCAAGCCACATGTCATGGGGGCCAAAAAAGCATGCCGCGTGTCATAGGGGCCCCAAATGCATTCCGAATGTCATGGGGGTCACACATTCATGTCGCATGTCATGGGGGCCCCACGTGCATTCCACATTTCATTGGGGGCCCCAAATGCATGCTGCATGTCTGGGGCCCCAAATGCATGCTGCATGTGATGGGGGCCCCAAATGCATGCAACATGTCATGGTAGCCCCACATGCATGCCACATGTCATGGGGGACCCACGTGCATGCCGCATGTCATGAAAGCCCCACGTGCATGCCGCATGTCATAGGGGCCCCACATGCATGCCACATGTCATGGGGGCCCCAAATGCATGCCACATGTCAGGGGGGCCCCAAATGCATGCCGTATGTCATGGGTGCCCCAAATGCATGCCGCTTGTCATGGGTACCCCAAATGCATGCCGCATATCATGTGTACCCCAAATGCATACCCCATGTCATGGGGGACCCACGTGCATACCGCATGTCATGGGGACCCCCTATGCATGTCTCATGTCATGGGGGCCCCAAATGCATACTGCATGTCTTGGGAGCTCCACATGCATGCCGCATGTCTTGTGGCCCCACGTGCATGCCGCATGTCATGGGGCCCCATGTGGATGCCGAATGTCATGGGGGTACCAATTTCATACCGCATGTCATGGGGGACACTCATGCATACCGCATGTAATGGGGGCAACACGTGCATACCGCATATCATGGGGCCCCACGTGCATACCGCAAGGCATTGGTCCCAAAATGCATGCCGCATATCATGGGGCCCCATGTGCATGCCACATGCCATGGGGTCCACATGCATACCGCATGTCATTGGGGGAACATGTGCATACCGCATATCATGGGCCCCACATGCATACCGCATGTCATAGGTGCCCCAAATGCATGCCGCATGTCATGGGGCCCCAAATGCATGCTGCATGTCATGTGGTCCCCACTTGCATTCCGAATATCATGGGGGCTCTACATGCATGCCGCATGTCATGGGGGCACCAAGTGCATGCCTCATGTCATGGGGGCCCCAAATGCATCACGCATGTCATGGCGTCCCCAAAGGCATGCCTCATGTCATGGGGGCCCCACATGCATGCCACATGTCAAGGGAGCCCCAAATGAATGTCGTATGTCAAGGGGGCCCCATGTGCATGCCGCATGTCATGGGGACCCACATGCATGCAGCATGTCATGGAGGCCCCATGACATGCGACAAGCATTTGGGCCCCACATGCATGCCGCATGCCATGGGCCCCCAAATGCATGCTGCATGTCATGGGGGCCCCACATGCATGCCGCATGTCATGAGGGCCCAAATGCTTGCCACATGTCATGGGGGCCATAAATCCATGCCGCATGTCATGGGGGCCCCAAATGCATGCCGCATGTCTCAGGTACCCCAAATGCATGCAGCATGTTATGCATGCCCCAAATGCATGCCGCATGCCATGGGAGCCCACATGCATGTCGCATGTCATGGGGCCCCACATGCATGCCGCATGTCATGGGGGCCCCACATGCATGCCACATGTCATGGGGGCCCCACATGCATGCCGTATGTCATGGGGGCCCCACATGCATGCCGCATGTCATGGGGGCCCCACGTGCTTGCTGCATGTCATGGGGGCCCCACGTGCATGCCTCATGTCACGGGGGTCACAAATGTATGCCGCATGTCATGGGGGCCCCACGTGCATGCCGCATGTCATGCCCCCCCAAATGCATGCCGCATGTCATAGGGGTCCCACATGCATGCCGCATGTCATGGGGGCCCCAAATGCATGCTGCATGTCATAGTGGCCCCAAATGCATGCTGCATGTCATGAGGGCCCCACGTGCATGCCGCATGTCATGGGGGACCCAAATGCATGCCGCATGTCATGGGGGACCCAAATGCATGCCGCATGTCATGGGGGCCCCAAATGCATGCCGCATGTCATGGAGGCCCCATGTGCATGCCACATGTAATGGGGGCCCCAAATGCATGCGGCATGTCATAGGGGCCCCACGTGCATGCCGCATGTCTCGGGCACCCCAAATGCATGCCGCATATAATGGGGCCCCCAAATTCATGCCGCAAGTCATGGGGGCCATAAATGCATGCCGCATGTCAAGGGGCCCCCACGTGCATGACGCATGTCATGGGGACCCACATGCATGCCACATGTCATGGAGGCCCCCATGACATGCGGCAAGCATTTGGGCCCCACATGCATGCTGCATGCCATGGGGCCCCCAAATGCATGCCGCATGTCAAGGGGGCCCAACATGCATGTCGCATGTCATGGGGGCCCAAATGCTTGCCGCATGTCATGGAGGCCTCACATGCTTGCCGCATGTCATGGGGCCCAAAAGCTTGCCGCATGTCATGGGGGCCATAAATGCATGCCGCATGTCATGGGAGCCCCACATGAATGGCGCATGTCAAGGGGGCCCAACGTGCATGCCGCATGTATTGGGGGCCCCAAATTCATGCCGCAAGTCATGAGGGCCCTGCATGCATTCCGCATGTCATGGGGGGCCCCATGTGCATGCCGCATGTCATGGGGGCCCCAAATGCATGCCGCATGTCATGGGGGGCCCACGTGCATGCCGCATGTCATGGGGCCCCCAAATGCATGCAGCATGTCATGGGGCCCCACTTGCATGCATCATGTAATGGGGGTCCCACCTTGCATGCAGCATGTCATGAGGGCCCCACATGCATGCCGCATGTCATGGGGTTCCCACGTGCATGCTGCATGTCATGGGGGCCCCACGTGCATGCCACATGTCATGGGGAGCCCACATGCATGCCGCATGTCATGGGGGGCCCCACATGCATGGAGCATGTCATGGGGGCCCCACGTGCATGCCGCATGTCATGGGGGATCCAAACTCATGCCGCATGTCATTGGGGCCCCAAGCGTATGCCGCATTTCATGGGGGCCCCATGTGCATGCCACATGTAATGTGGGCCCCAAATGCATGCGGCATGTCAGAGGCCCCACGTGCATGCCGCATGTCTCGGGCACCCCAAATGCATGCAGCATGTTATGGGGGCCCCACGTGCATGCCGCATGTCTCAGGTACCCCAAATGCATGCAGCATGTTATGCAGGCCCCAAATGCATGCCGCATGTCATGGGGGCCCCACATGCATGCCGCATGTCATGGGTGCCCCAAATGCATGCCGCATGTCATGGGGGCTCCACGTGCATGCCGCATTTCATGGGGGACCCAAATGCATGCCGCATGTCATGGGGGCCCCAAATGCATGTCGCATGTCATGGGGGCCCCACGTGCATGCTGCATGTCATGGGGGCCCCAAATGAATTCCTCATGTCATGGGGGCCCCAAATGCATGCCGCATGTCATGGGGCCCCCCAAATGCATGCAGCATGTCTTGGGGCCCACAAATGCATGCCGCATGTCATAGGGGCCCCACATGCACGGCGTATTTCATGGGGGCCCCAAATGCGTGCCGCATATCATGGGGGCCCCAAATTCATGCCGCAAGTCATGGGGGCCATAAATGCATGCCGCATGTCAAGGGCGCCCCACGTGCATGACGCATGTCATGGGGACCCAAATGCTTGCCGCATGTCATGGGGGCCCCACATGCATGCCGCATGTCATGGGGCCCAAAAGCTTGCCGCATGTCATGGGGGGCCATAAATGCATGCCGCATGTCATGGGAGCCCCACATGAATGTCGCATGTCAAGGGGGCCCAACGTGCATGCCGCATGTATTGGGGGCCCCAAATTCATGCCGCATGTCATGAGGGCCCTGCATGCATGCCACATGTCATGGGGGCCCCGCAGGCATTCCGCATGTCATGGGGGCCCCAAATGCATGCCTCAAGTCATTGGGGCCCCACATGCATGCCGCATGTCATGGGGTCCCCACATGCATGCCGCATGTCATGGGGGCTCAAATGCTTGCCGCATGTCATGGGGGCCATAAATGCATGCTGCATGTCATGGGGGCCCAACAAGCATGCCGCATGTATTGGGGGCCCCAAATTCATGCAGCATGTCATAGGGGCCCCACATGCATGGCGCATTTCATGGGGGCCCCACTTGCATGCAGCATGTAATGGGGGATCCAAATGCATGCTGCACGTCATGGGGGCCCCACGTGCATGCCGCATGTCATGGGGGCCCCGCAGGCATTCCACATGTCATGGGGGCCCCAAATAAATGCTGCATTTCATGGGGGCCCCACGTGCATGCCGCATGTCATCTGGCCCCCCAAATGGATGCCGCATGTCATAGGGGCCCCACATGCATGCCGCATATCATGGGGGCCCAAATGCATGCAGCATGTCATAGTGGCCCCACGTGCATACCACATGTCATGGGGGCCCCACATGCATGCCGCATGTCATGGGGGCCCCACATGCATGCCGCATGTCATGGGGGCCCCACATGCATGACGCATGTCATGGGGGCCCAAATGCATGACGCATGTCATGAATGCTCCACGTGCATGCCGCATGTAATGGGGCCCCCAAATTCATGTTGCATGTCATAGGGGCCCCACGTGCATTCCGCATGTCATGGGGGCACCACTTGCATGCAGCATGTAATGGGGGCACCACTTGCATGCAGCATGTAATGGGGGATCCAAATGTATGCCGCATGTCATGGGGGTCCCACATGCATGCCGCATGTCATGGGGGCCCACATGCATGCCGCATGTCATGGGGCACCGCTTGCATGCAGCATGTAATGGGGGATCCAAATGCATGACGCATGTCAAGGGGGCCCCACGTGCATGCCGCATGTCATGGGGACCCACATGCATGCCGCATGTCATGGAGGCCCCCATGACATGCGACAAGCATTTGGGCCCCACATGCATGCCGCATACCATGGGGCCCCCAAATGCATGCCGCATGTCATGGGGGCCCAAATGCTTGCCGCATGTCATGGGGGCCATAAATGGATGCCGCATGTCATGGGAGCCCCACATGCATGCCACATGTCATGGAGGCCCCAAATGAATGTTGCATGTCAAGGGGGCCCCACATGCATGCCGCATGTCATGGGGACCCGACATGCATGACGCATGTCATGGGGGCCCCACATGCATGACGCATGTCACGGAGGCCCCAAATGCATGCCGCATGTCATGGGAGCCCCACATGAATGTCGCATGTCAAGGGGGCCCCACGTGCATGCCGCATGTCATGGGGATACCAAATGCATGCCGCATGTCATGGGGCCATAAATGCATGCAGCATGTAATGGGGATCCAAATGCATGACGCATGTCATGGGGGCTCCAAATGCATGCGGCATGTCATAGTGGCCCCACGTGCATGCCGCATGTCATGGGGATACCAAATGCATGCCGCATGTCATGGGGCCATAAATGCATGCAGCATGTAATGGGGATCCAAATGCATGACGCATGTCATGGGGGCCCAAATGCATGACGCATGTCATGGATGCTCCACGTGCATGCCGCATGTTATGGGGCCCCCAAATTCATGTTGCATGTCATAGGGGCCCCACGTGCATTCCGCATGTCATGGGGCCCACAAATGCATGCCGCATGTCATAGGGGCCCCACATGCATGGCGCATGTCATGGGGGCCCTACATGCATGCCGCAAGTCATGGGGGCCCCAAATGCATGCTGCATGTCATGGGGCCCCCCAAATGCATGCAGCATGTCTTGGCGCCCACAAATGCATGCCGCATGTCATAGGGGCCCCACATGCATGGCGCATTTCATGGGCTCCCCACATGCATGCGCATGTCATGGGGGCCTCAAATGCGTGCCGCATATCATGGGGGCCCCAAATGCATACCGCATGTCATGGGGGCCCACATGCATGCCGCATGTCATGGGGGCACCACTTGCATGCAGCATGTAATGGGGGCACCACTTGCATGCAGCATGTAAAGGGGGATCCAAATGCATGACGCATGTCATGGGGGCCCCACATGCATGCCGCATGTCATGGGGCCCCCAAATGCATGCCGCATGTCATGGGGCCCAAATGCATGCCGCATGTCATGGGGGCCCAAATGCATGCCGCATGTCATGGGGGCCCAAATGCATGCCGCATGTCATGGGGGCCCAAATGCATGCCGCATGTCATGGGGGCCCAAATGCTTGCCGCATGTCATGGGGGCCATAAATGGATGCCGCATGTCATGGGAGCCCCACATGCATGCCACATGTCATGGGGGCCCCAAATGAATGTTGCATGTCAAGGGTGCCCCACGTGCATGCCGCATGTCATGGTGACCCCACATGCATGCCGCATGTCATGGGGGCCCCACATGCATGCCGCATGTCTCAGGTACCCCAAATGCATGCAGCATGTTATGCATGCCCCACATGCATGCCGCATGTCATGGGGGCCCCAAATACATGCCGCATGTCATGGGTGCCCCACATGCATGCCGCATGTCATCGGGGCCCTAAATGCATGCCGCATGTCATGGGGGCCATAAATGCATGCCGCATGTCATGGGGGCCCAACGTGCATGCCGCATGTATTGTGGGCCCCAAATTCATGCTGCATGTCATGAGGGCCCCCAAATGCATGCCGCATGTCATGGGGCCCCCAAATGCATGCCGCATGTCATGGGGTTCCCACATGCATGCCACATGTCATGGGGCCCAAATGCTTGCCGCATGTCATGGGGGCCATAAATGCATGCTGCATGTCATGGGGGCCCAACGTGCATGCCGCATGTATTGGGGGCCCCAAATTCATGCCGCATGTCATGGGGGCCCCGCAGGCATGCCGCATGTCATGGGGGCCCCACGTGCATGCCGCATGTCATGGGGGCCCCACGTGCATGCCGCATGTCATGGGGGTGCCAAATGCATGCCGCATGTCATAGTGGCCCCAAATGCATGCTGCATGTCATGGTAGCCCCACATGCATGCCACATGTCATGGGGGACCCACTTGCATGCCGCATGTCATGAAAGCCCCACGTGCATGCCGCATGTCATGGGGGCCCCACATGCATGCCACATGTCATGGGGGCCCCAAATGCATGCCACATGTCATGGGGGCCCCACGTGCATGCCGCATGTCATGAAAGCCCCACGTGCATGCCGCATGTCATGTGGTCCCCACGTGCATTCCGCATGTCATGGGGGCTCTACATGCATGCCGCATGTCATGGGGGCACCAAGTGCATGCCTCATGTCATGGGGGCCCCAAATGCATGCCGCATGTCATGGTGGCTCCAAAAGCATGCCGCATGTCATGTGGGCCCCAAATGTATGCCACATGTCATGGGGGCCCCAAGAGCATACCGCATGACATGAGGGCCCCAAGTGCTTGAGGCATGTCATGGGGGCCCAACATGCATGCCGCATGTCTTGGGTACCCCAAATGCATGTCGCATGTCATTTGGGCCCCACATGCATGAAGCATGTCATGGTGGCACCAAATGCATTCTACATATCATGGAGGCCCCACGTGCATGCCACATGTCATGGGGGCCCCAAATGCAAGCCACATGTCATGGGGGCCAAAAAAGCATGCCGCGTGTCATAGGGGCCCCAAATGCATTCCGAATGTCATGGGGGTCACACATTCATGTCGCATGTCATGGGGGCCCCACGTGCATTCCACATTTCATTGGGGGCCCCAAATGCATGCTGCATGTCTGGGGCCCCAAATGCATGCTGCATGTGATGGGGGCCCCAAATGCATGCAACATGTCATGGTAGCCCCACATGCATGCCACATGTCATTGGGGACCCACGTGCATGCCGCATGTCATGAAAGCCCCACGTGCATGCCGCATGTCATAGGGGCCCCACATGCATGCCACATGTCATGGGGGCCCCAAATGCATGCCACATGTCAGGGGGGCCCCAAATGCATGCCGTATGTCATGGGTGCCCCAAATGCATGCCGCTTGTCATGGGTACCCCAAATGCATGCCGCATATCATGTGTACCCCAAATGCATACCCCATGTCATGGGGGACCCACGTGCATACCGCATGTCATGGGGCTCCACGTGCATACCGCATGTCATTGGGCCCCACGTGCATGACGCATGTTATGGGTGCCCCAAATGCATGCCACATGTCATGGGGGCCACACTTGCATGACACATGTCATGGGGGCTCCACGTGCATGCCACATTTCATTGGGGGCCCAAATGCATGCTGCATGTCAGAGGCCACAAATGCATGCCGCATGTCATGGGGTCCCCACATGCATTCCGCATGTCATGGGGGCTCTACATCCATGCCGCATGTCATGAGGGCACCAAGTGCATGCCGCATGTCATGGGGGCCCCAAATGCATGCCGCATGTCATGGGGGCTCCAAATGCATGCCGCATGTCATGGGGGCCCCAAATGCATGCCGCATGTCTTGAGTACCCCAAATGCATGTCGCATGTCATTTGGGCCCCACATGCATGACGCATGTCATGGTGGCCCCAAATGCATTCTACATATCATGGAGGCCCCACGTCCATGCCGCATGTCATGTGGGCCCCAAATGCAAGCCGCCTGTCATGGGGGCCAAAAAAGCATTCCGCATGTCAAGGGGACCCCAAATGCATGCCTCATGTCATGGGGGCCACAAATGCATGCTGCATGTCATGGGGCCCCACATGCATGCCCCATGTCTTGGGGGCCTCAAATGCATGCTGCACGTGATGGGGGACCCAAATGCATGGCACATGTCATGGTAGCCGACACGCATGCCGCATGTCATGGGGGCCTCAAATACGTGCCACATGTCATGGGGGCCCCACATGCATGGTGCATGTCATAGGGGCCCCACATGCATGCCGCATGTCATAGGGCCCCACATGCATGCCGCATGTCATGGGGGCCTCAAATGTATGCTGCATGTCATGGGGGCCCCAAATGCATGCCGCATGTCATGGGGTCCCCACATGCATTCCGTATGTCATGGGGGCTCTACATCCATGCCGCATGTCATGAGGGCCCCAAGTGCATGCCGCATGTCATGAGGGCCCCAAGTGCATGCCGCATGTCATGGGGGCCCCAAATGCATGCCGCATGTCATGGGGGCTCCAAATGAATGCCGCATGTCATGGGGGCCCCAAATGCATGCCACATGTCATGGTGGCCCCAAGAGCATGCCGCGTGACATGGGGGCCCCACGTGCTTGACGCATGTCATGGGGGCCCCACATGCATGACGCATGTCTTGAGTACCCCAAATGCATGTCGCATGTCATTTGGGCCCCACATGCATGACGCATGTCATGGTGGCACCAAATGCATTCTACATATCATGGAGGCCCCACGTCCATGCCGCATGTCATGGGGGCCCCAATTGCATGCTGCGTGTCTTGGGAACCCCAAATGCATGTCGCATGTCATGTGGCCCCACGTGCATGCCGCATGTCATGGGGACCCATGTGCATGCCGAATGTCATGGGGGTACCACGTGCATGCCACATATCATGGGGTCCCCACATGCATGCCTCATTTCATGGGGGCCCCAAATGCAAAGTGCATGTCATGGGGGCCTCACGTGCATACTGCATGTCATGGGGACCCCCAAAGCTTGACTCATGTCATGGGGGCCTCAAATGCATTCTGCATGTCATGGGAGCTCCACATGCATGCCGCATGTCATGTGGCCCCACGTGCATGCCGCATGTCATGGGGGACCCAAATGCATACCGCATATCATGGGGGCAACACGTGTATACCGCATATCATGGGGCCCCACGTGCATACCGCATGTCATTGGGGCCCCAAATGCATACAACCTGTCATGGGATCTCCATATGCATGCCGCATGTCATGGGGTCCCATGTGCATGCCGCATGTCATGTGGCCCCAAGTGCATGCCACATGTCATGGGGCCCCATGAGCATTCCGCATGTCATGGGGGTTCCATGTGCATGCCACATGGAATGGGGAACCCACATGCATGCCGCATGTCATGGGGGCCCACATGCATGCCGCATGTCATGGGGGCCCACATGCATGCCGCATGTCATGGAGGCACCAAATGCATACCGCATGTCATGGGGCTCCACGTGCATACCGCATGTCATGGGGCCCCAAGTGCATGCCGCATGTCATGGATGCCCCAAATACATGCCGCATGTCATGGGGGCCAAAAAAACATGCCGCTTGTCATAGGGGCCCCAAATGCATTCCGCATGTCATGGGGGTCACACGTGCATGCCCCATGTCATGGGGGCTCCACATGCATGCCACATGTCATGTAGGCCCCACGTGCATGCCGCATTTCATTGGGGGCCCCAAATGCATGCTGCATGTCAGGGGCCACAAATGCATGCTGCATGTCATGGGGGCCCCAAATACGTGCCACATATCATGGGGGCACCAAATGCATGGGCCATGTCATAGGGGCCCCACATGCATGCCGCATGTCATGTGGTCCCCACTTGCATTCCGAATATCATGGGGGCTCTACATGCATGCCGCATGTCATGGGGGCCCCACATGCATGCCGCATGTCATGGGGGCCCCACATGCATGCCGCATGTCATGGGGGCCCCACGTGCTTGCTGCATGTCATGGGGGCCCCACATGCATGCCTCATGTCACGGGGGTCACAAATGTATGCCGCATGTCATGGGGGCCCCACGTGCATGCCGCATGTCATGCCCCCCCAAATGCATGCCGCATGTCATAGGGGTCCCACATGCATGCCGCATGTCATGGGGCCCCCAAATGCATGCTGCATGTCATAGTGGCCCCAAATGCATGCTGCATGTCATGAGGGCCCCACGTGCATGCCGCATGTCATGGGGGACCCAAATGCATGCCGCATGTCATGGGGGCCCCAAATGCATGCCGCATGTCATGGGGGATCCAAACACATGCTGCATGTCATTGGGGCCCCAAGCGTATGCCGCATGTCATGGAGGCCCCATGTGCATGCCACATGTAATGGGGGCCCCAAATGCATGCGGCATGTCATAGGGGCCCCACGTGCATGCCGCATGTCTCGGGCACCCCAAATGCATGCCGCATATAATGGGGCCCCCAAATTCATGCCGCAAGTCATGGGGGCCATAAATGCATGCCGCATGTCAAGGGGCCCCCACGTGCATGACGCATGTCATGGGGACCCACATGCATGCCACATGTCATGGAGGCCCCCATGACATGCGGCAAGCATTTGGGCCCCACATGCATGCTGCATGCCATGGGGCCCCCAAATGCATGCCGCATGTCAAGGGGGCCCAACATGCATGTCGCATGTCATGGGGGCCCAAATGCTTGCCGCATGTCATGGAGGCCTCACATGCATGCCGCATGTCATGGGGCCCAAAAGCTTGCCGCATGTCATGGGGGCCATAAATGCATGCCGCATGTCATGGGAGCCCCACATGAATGGCGCATGTCAAGGGGGCCCAACGTGCATGCCGCATGTATTGGGGGCCCCAAATTCATGCCGCATGTCATGGGGGGCCCAAATGCATGCCGCATGTCATGGGGGCCCCAAATGCATGCCTCAAGTCATGGGGCCCCCCAAATGGATGCCGCATTTCATAGGGGCCCCACATGCATGACGCATATCTTAGGGCCCACAAATGCATGCCGCATGTCATAGGGGCCCCACATGCATGGCACATGTCATAGGGGCCCCACGTACATGGCTCATGTCATGGGTGCCCCACCTGCATGCCGCATGTCATTGGGGCCCCAATTGCATGCCGCATGCCATAGGGGCCCCACATGCATGGCGCATGTCATGGGGGCCCCAAATGCATGCCGCATGTTATGAGGGCCCCATGTGCATGCCGCATGTCATGGGGGCCCCAAATGCATGCCGCATGTCATGGGGGCCCCACGTGCATGCCGCATGTCATGGGGTTCCCACGTGCATGCTGCATGTCATTGGGGCCCCACGTGCTTGCCGCATGTCACGAGGGCCACAAATGTATGCCGCATGTCATGGGGGCCCCACGTGCATGCCGCATGTCATGGGGCCCCCCAAATGCATGCATCATGTCATGGGGCCCCACGTGCATGCCACATGTCATGGGGAGCCCACATGCATGCCGCATGTCATGGGGGGCCCCACATGCATGGAGCATGTCATGGGGGCCCCACGTGCATGCCGCATGTCATGGGGGATCCAAACTCATGCCGCATGTCATTGGGGCCCCAAGCGTATGCCGCATTTCATGGGGGCCCCATGTGCATGCCACATGTAATGTGGGCCCCAAATGCATGCGGCATGTCATAGAGGCCCCACGTGCATGCTGCATGTCTCGGGCACCCCAAATGCATGCAGCATGTTATGGGGGGCCCACGTGCATGCCGCATGTCTCAGGTACCCCAAATGCATGCAGCATGTTATGCAGGCCCCAAATGCATGCCGCATGTCATGGGGGCTCCACATGCATGCCGCATGTCATGGGGCCCAACATGCATGCCGCATGTCATGGGTGCCCCAAATGCATGCCGCATGTCATGGGGGCTCCACGTGCATGCCGCATTTCATGGGGGACCCAAATGCATGCCGCATGTCATGGGGCCCCCAAATGCATGTCGCATATCATGGGGGCCCCACGTGCATGCTGCATGTCATGGGGGCCCCAAATGAATGCCTCATGTCATGGGGGCCCCAAATGCATGCCGCATGTCATGGGGCCCCCCAAATGCATGCAGCATGTCTTGGGGCCCACAAATGCATGCCACATGTCATAGGGGCCCCACATGCATGGCGTATTTCATGGGGGCCCCAAATGCGTGCCGCATATCATGGGGGCCCCAAATTCATGCCGCAAGCCATGGGGGCCATAAATGCATGCCGCATGTCAAGGGCGCCCCACGTGCATGACGCATGTCATGGGGACCCACATGCATGCCGCATGTCATGGAGGCCCCCATGACATGCGGCAAGCATTTGGGCCCCACATGCATGCTGCATGCCATGGGGACCCCAAATGCATGCCGCATGTCAAGGGGCCCAAAAGCTTGCCGCATGTCATGGGGACCCCAAATGCATGCCGCATGTCAAGGGGCCCAAAAGCTTGCCGCATGTCATGGGGGCCATAAATGCATGCCGCATGTCATGGGAGCCCCACATGAATGTCGCATGTCAAGGGGGCCCAACGTGCATGCCGCATGTATTGGGGGCCCCAAATTCATGCCGCATGTCATGAGGGCCCTGCATGCATGCCACATGTCATGGGGGCCCCGCAGGCATTCCGCATGTCATGGGGGCCCCAAATGCATGCCTCAAGTCATTGGGGCCCCACATGCATGCCGCATGTCATGGGCTCCCCACATGCATGCCGCATGTCATGGGGGCTCAAATGCTTGCCGCATGTCATGGGGGCCATAAATGCATGCTGCATGTCATGGGGGCCCAACAAGCATGCCGCATGTATTGGGGGGCCCAAATTCATGCAGCATGTCATAGGGGCCCCACATGCATGGCGCATTTCATGGGGGCCCCACTTGCATGCAGCATGTAATGGGGGATCCAAATGCATGCTGCACGTCATGGGGCCCCACGTGCATGCCGCATGTCATGGGGGCCCCGCAGGCATTCCACATGTCATGGGGGCCCCAAATAAATGCTGCATTTCATGGGGGCCCCACGTGCATGCCGCATGTCATCTGGCCCCCCAAATGGATGCCGCATGTCATAGGGGCCCCACATGCATGCCGCATATCATGGGGGCCCCAAATGCATGCAGCATGTCATAGTGGCCCCACGTGCATACCACATGTCATGGGGGCCCCACATGCATGCCGCATGTCATGGGGGCCCCACATGCATGCCGCATGTCATGGGGGCCCAAATGCATGACGCATGTCATGAATGCTCCACGTGCATGCCGCATGTAATGGGGCCCCCAAATTCATGTTGCATGTCATAGGGGCCCCACGTGCATTCCGCATGTCATGGGGGCACCACTTGCATGCAGCATGTAATGGGGGCACCACTTGCATGCAGCATGTAATGGGGGATCCAAATGTATGCCGCATGTCATGGGGGTCCCACATGCATGCCGCATGTCATGGGGGCCCACATGCATGCCGCATGTCATGGGGGCACCACTTGCATGCAGCATGTAATGGGGGATCCAAATGCATGACGCATGTCAAGGGGGCCCCACGTGCATGCCGCATGTCATGGGGACCCACATGCATGCCGCATGTCATGGAGGCCCCCATGACATGCGACAAGCATTTGGGCCCCACATGCATGCCGCATACCATGGGGCCCCCAAATGCATGCCGCATGTCATGGGGGCCCAAATGCTTGCCGCATGTCATGGGGGCCATAAATGGATGCCGCATGTCATGGGAGCCCCACATGCATGCCACATGTCATGGGGGCCCCAAATGAATGTTGCATGTCAAGGGGGCCCCACATGCATGCCGCATGTCATGGGGACCCGACATGCATGCCGCATGTCATGGGGGCCCACATGCATGCCGCATGTCTCAGGTACCCCAAATGCATGCAGCATGTTATGCATGCCCCAAATGCATGCCGTATGTCATGGGGGCCCCACATGCATGCCGCATGTCATGGGGGCCCCAAATACATGCCGCATGTCATGGGGGCCCCAAATGCATGCCGCATGTCATGGGGGCCCCACATGCATGACGCATGTCATGGGGGCCCCACATGCATGACGCATGTCACGGAGGCCCCAAATGCATGCCGCATGTCATGGGAGCCCCACATGAATGTCGCATGTCAAGGGGGCCCCACGTGCATGCCGCATGTCATGGGGATACCAAATGCAAGCCGCATGTCATGGGGCCATAAATGCATGCCGCATGTCATGGGGGCCCCACGTGCATGCCACATGTCATTGGGGGCCCACATGCATGCCGCATGTCATGGGGGCCACACTTGCATGCAGCATGTAATGGGGATCCAAATGCATGACGCATGTCATGGGGGCTCCAAATGCTTGCGGCATGTCATAGTGGCCCCACGTGCATATCACATGTCATGGGGGCCCAAATGCATGACGCATGTCATGGATGCTCCATGTGCATGCCGCATGTTATGGGGCCCCCAAATTCATGTTGCATGTCATAGGGGCCCCACGTGCATTCCGCATGTCATGGGGCCCACAAATGCATGCCGCATGTCATGAAAGCCCCACGTGCATGCCGCATGTCATGGGGGCCCCACATGCATGCCACATGTCATGGGGGCCCCAAATGCATGCCACATGTCATGGGGGCCCCAAATGCATGCCACATGTCAGGGGGGCCCCAAATGCATGCCGTATGTCATGGGTGCCCCAAGTGCATGCCGCTTGTCATGGGTACCCCAAATGCATGCCGCATATCATGTGTACCCCAAATGCATACCCCATGTCATGGGGGACCCACGTGCATACCGCATGTCATGGGGACCCCCTATGCATGCCTCATGTCATGGGGGCCCCAAATGCATACTGCATGTCTTGCGGCATGCACGTGGGGCCACAAGACATGCGGCATGCATGTGGAGCTCCCAAGACATGCAGTATGCATTTGGGGCCCCCATGACATGCGGCATGAAATTGGTACCCCCATGACATTCGGCATCCACATGGGGCCCCATGACATGCGGCATGCACGTGGGGCCACAAGACATGTGGCATGCATGTGGAGCTCCCATGTCATGGGGCCCCATGTGGATGCCAAATGTCATGGGGGTACCAATTTCATACCGCATGTCATGGGGGACACTCATGCATACCGCATGTAATGGGGGCAACACGTGCATACCGCATGGCATTGGTCCCAAAATGCATGCCGCATGTCATGGGGCCCCATGTGCATGCCACTTGCCATGGGGTCCACATGCATACCGCATGTCATTGGGGGAACATGTGCATACCGCATATCATGGGCCCCACATGCATACCGCATGTCATAGGTGCCCCAAATGCATGCCGCATGTCATGGGGCCCCATGTGCATGCCACATGTCATGGAGGCCCCAAATGCATGCCGCATGTCATTGGGGCCCCAAATGCATACTGCCTGTCATGGGACCTCCACATGCATGCCGCATGTCATGGGGCCCCATGTGCATGCTGCATGTCATGGGGGCCCCAAATGCATGCCGCATGTTATGTGGCCCCATGTGCATGACGTATGTTATGGGGCCCCATGTGCATGCCGCATGTCATGGGGGCCCACATGCATGCCACATGTCATGGGGGCAACACATGCATACCGCATGTCATGGGGCTCCACGTGCATACCGCATGTCATGGGGCCCCACGTGCATGACGCATGTTATGGGTGCCCCAAATGCATGCCGCATGTCATGGGGGCCAAAAATGCATGCCACATGTCATGGGGGCCACACGTGCATGACACATGTAATGGGGGCTCCACATGCATGCCACATGTCAACGAGGCCCCACGTGCATGCCACATTTCATTGGGGGCCCAAATGCACGCTGCATGTCAGAGGCCACAAATGCATGCTGCATGTCATGGGGCCCCACATGCATGCCCCATGTCTTGGGGGCCTCAAATGCATGCTGCACGTGATGGGGGCCCCAAATGCATGCCGCATATCATGTGGCCCCAAGTGCATGACGCATGTCATGGGGCCCCTTGTGCATGCCGCATGTCATGAGGGCCCACATGCATGCCACATGTCATGGGGGCCCCAAATGCATGCCGCATGTCATGTGGCCCCAAGTGCATGACGCATGTTATGGGTGCCCCAAATGCATGCAACATGTCATGGTAGCCCCACATGCATGCCACATGTCATTGGGGACCCACGTGCATGCCGCATGTCATGAAAGCCCCACGTGCATGCCGCATGTCATAGGGGCCCCACATGCATGCCACATGTCATGGGGGCCCCAAATGCATGCCACATGTCAGGGGGGCCCCAAATGCATGCCGTATGTCATGGGTGCCCCAAATGCATGCCGCTTGTCATGGGTACCCCAAATGCATGCCGCATATCATGTGTACCCCAAATGCATACCCCATGTCATGGGGGACCCACGTGCATACCGCATGTCATGGGGCTCCACGTGCATACCGCATGTCATTGGGCCCCACGTGCATGACGCATGTTATGGGTGCCCCAAATGCATGCCACATGTCATGGGGGCCACACTTGCATGACACATGTCATGGGGGCTCCACGTGCATGCCACATTTCATTGGGGGCCCAAATGCATGCTGCATGTCAGAGGCCACAAATGCATGCCGCATGTCATGGGGTCCCCACATGCATTCCGCATGTCATGGGGGCTCTACATCCATGCCGCATGTCATGAGGGCACCAAGTGCATGCCGCATGTCATGGGGGCCCCAAATGCATGCCGCATGTCATGGGGGCTCCAAATGCATGCCGCATGTCATGGGGGCCCCAAATGCATGCCGCATGTCTTGAGTACCCCAAATGCATGTCGCATGTCATTTGGGCCCCACATGCATGACGCATGTCATGGTGGCCCCAAATGCATTCTACATATCATGGAGGCCCCACGTCCATGCCGCATGTCATGTGGGCCCCAAATGCAAGCCGCCTGTCATGGGGGCCAAAAAAGCATTCCGCATGTCAAGGGGACCCCAAATGCATGCCTCATGTCATGGGGGCCACAAATGCATGCTGCATGTCATGGGGCCCCACATGCATGCCCCATGTCTTGGGGGCCTCAAATGCATGCTGCACGTGATGGGGGACCCAAATGCATGGAACATGTCATGGTAGCCGACACGCATGCCGCATGTCATGGGGGCCTCAAATACGTGCCACATGTCATGGGGGCCCCACATGCATGGTGCATGTCATAGGGGCCCCACATGCATGCCGCATGTCATAGGGCCCCACATGCATGCCGCATGTCATGGGGGCCTCAAATGTATGCTGCATGTCATGGGGGCCCCAAATGCATGCCGCATGTCATGGGGTCCCCACATGCATTCCGTATGTCATGGGGGCTCTACATCCATGCCGCATGTCATGAGGGCCCCAAGTGCATGCCGCATGTCATGAGGGCCCCAAGTGCATGCCGCATGTCATGGGGGCCCCAAATGCATGCCGCATGTCATGGGGGCTCCAAATGAATGCCGCATGTCATGGGGGCCCCAAATGCATGCCACATGTCATGGTGGCCCCAAGAGCATGCCGCGTGACATGGGGGCCCCACGTGCTTGACGCATGTCATGGGGGCCCCACATGCATGACGCATGTCTTGAGTACCCCAAATGCATGTCGCATGTCATTTGGGCCCCACATGCATGACGCATGTCATGGTGGCACCAAATGCATTCTACATATCATGGAGGCCCCACGTCCATGCCGCATGTCATGGGGGCCCCAATTGCATGCTGCGTGTCTTGGGAACCCCAAATGCATGTCGCATGTCATGTGGCCCCACGTGCATGCCGCATGTCATGGGGACCCATGTGCATGCCGAATGTCATGGGGGTACCACGTGCATGCCACATATCATGGGGTCCCCACATGCATGCCTCATTTCATGGGGGCCCCAAATGCAAAGTGCATGTCATGGGGGCCTCACGTGCATACTGCATGTCATGGGGACCCCCAAAGCTTGACTCATGTCATGGGGGCCTCAAATGCATTCTGCATGTCATGGGAGCTCCACATGCATGCCGCATGTCATGTGGCCCCACGTGCATGCCGCATGTCATGGGGGACCCAAATGCATACCGCATATCATGGGGGCAACACGTGTATACCGCATATCATGGGGCCCCACGTGCATACCGCATGTCATTGGGGCCCCAAATGCATACAACCTGTCATGGGATCTCCAAATGCATTCTGCATGTCATGGGAGCTCCACATGCATGCCGCATGTCATGTGGCCCCACGTGCATGCCGCATGTCATGGGGGACCCAAATGCATACCGCATATCATGGGGGCAACACGTGTATACCGCATATCATGGGGCCCCACGTGCATACCGCATGTCATTGGGGGCCCAAATGCATACAACCTGTCATGGGATCTCCATATGCATGCCGCATGTCATGGGGTCCCATGTGCATGCCGCATGTCATGTGGCCCCAAGTGCATGCCACATGTCATGGGGCCCCATGAGCATTCCGCATGTCATGGGGGTTCCATGTGCATGCCACATGGAATGGGGAACCCACATGCATGCCGCATGTCATGGGGGCCCACATGCATGCCGCATGTCATGGGGGCCCACATGCATGCCGCATGTCATGGAGGCACCAAATGCATACCGCATGTCATGGGGCTCCACGTGCATACCGCATGTCATGGGGCCCCAAGTGCATGCCGCATGTCATGGATGCCCCAAATACATGCCGCATGTCATGGGGGCCAAAAAAACATGCCGCTTGTCATAGGGGCCCCAAATGCATTCCGCATGTCATGGGGGTCACACGTGCATGCCCCATGTCATGGGGGCTCCACATGCATGCCACATGTCATGTAGGCCCCACGTGCATGCCGCATTTCATTGGGGGCCCCAAATGCATGCTGCATGTCAGGGGCCACAAATGCATGCTGCATGTCATGGGGGCCCCAAATACGTGCCACATATCATGGGGGCACCAAATGCATGGGCCATGTCATAGGGGCCCCACATGCATGCCGCATGTCATGTGGTCCCCACTTGCATTCCGAATATCATGGGGGCTCTACATGCATGCCGCATGTCATGGGGGCCCCACATGCATGCCGCATGTCATGGGGGCCCCACATGCATGCCGCATGTCATGGGGGCCCCACGTGCTTGCTGCATGTCATGGGGGCCCCACGTGCATGCCTCATGTCACGGGGGTCACAAATGTATGCCGCATGTCATGGGGGCCCCACGTGCATGCCGCATGTCATGCCCCCCCCAAATGCATGCCGCATGTCATAGGGGTCCCACATGCATGCCGCATGTCATGGGGCCCCCAAATGCATGCTGCATGTCATAGTGGCCCCAAATGCATGCTGCATGTCATGAGGGCCCCACGTGCATGCCGCATGTCATGGGGGACCCAAATGCATGCCGCATGTCATGGGGGCCCCAAATGCATGCCGCATGTCATGGGGGATCCAAACACATGCTGCATGTCATTGGGGCCCCAAGCGTATGCCGCATGTCATGGAGGCCCCATGTGCATGCCACATGTAATGGGGGCCCCAAATGCATGCGGCATGTCATAGGGGCCCCACGTGCATGCCGCATGTCTCGGGCACCCCAAATGCATGCCGCATATAATGGGGCCCCCAAATTCATGCCGCAAGTCATGGGGGCCATAAATGCATGCCGCATGTCAAGGGGCCCCCACGTGCATGACGCATGTCATGGGGACCCACATGCATGCCACATGTCATGGAGGCCCCCATGACATGCGGCAAGCATTTGGGCCCCACATGCATGCTGCATGCCATGGGGCCCCCAAATGCATGCCGCATGTCAAGGGGGCCCAACATGCATGTCGCATGTCATGGGGGCCCAAATGCTTGCCGCATGTCATGGAGGCCTCACATGCATGCCGCATGTCATGGGGCCCAAAAGCTTGCCGCATGTCATGGGGGCCATAAATGCATGCCGCATGTCATGGGAGCCCCACATGAATGGCGCATGTCAAGGGGGCCCAACGTGCATGCCGCATGTATTGGGGGCCCCAAATTCATGCCGCATGTCATGGGGGGCCCAAATGCATGCCGCATGTCATGGGGGCCCCAAATGCATGCCTCAAGTCATGGGGCCCCCCAAATGGATGCCGCATTTCATAGGGGCCCCACATGCATGACGCATATCTTAGGGCCCACAAATGCATGCCGCATGTCATAGGGGCCCCACATGCATGGCACATGTCATAGGGGCCCCACGTACATGGCTCATGTCATGGGTGCCCCACCTGCATGCCGCATGTCATTGGGGCCCCAATTGCATGCCGCATGCCATAGGGGCCCCACATGCATGGCGCATGTCATGGGGGCCCCAAATGCATGCCGCATGTTATGAGGGCCCCATGTGCATGCCGCATGTCATGGGGGCCCCAAATGCATGCCGCATGTCATGGGGGCCCCACGTGCATGCCGCATGTCATGGGG
Organism: Phyllobates terribilis; assembly: GCF_046119375.1. NCBI lineage: Eukaryota > Metazoa > Chordata > Amphibia > Anura > Dendrobatidae > Phyllobates > Phyllobates terribilis. The sequence continues at coordinate 246,565 of NW_027364187.1, forward strand.
TTCCCACGTGCATGCTGCATGTCATTGGGGCCCCACGTGCTTGCCGCATGTCACGAGGGCCACAAATGTATGCCGCATGTCATGGGGGCCCCACGTGCATGCCGCATGTCATGGGGCCCCCCAAATGCATGCATCATGTCATGGGGCCCCACGTGCATGCCACATGTCATGGGGAGCCCACATGCATGCCGCATGTCATGGGGGGCCCCACATGCATGGAGCATGTCATGGGGGCCCCACGTGCATGCCGCATGTCATGGGGGATCCAAACTCATGCCGCATGTCATTGGGGCCCCAAGCGTATGCCGCATTTCATGGGGGCCCCATGTGCATGCCACATGTAATGTGGGCCCCAAATGCATGCGGCATGTCATAGAGGCCCCACGTGCATGCCGCATGTCTCGGGCACCCCAAATGCATGCAGCATGTTATGGGGGGCCCACGTGCATGCCGCATGTCTCAGGTACCCCAAATGCATGCAGCATGTTATGCAGGCCCCAAATGCATGCCGCATGTCATGGGGGCTCCACATGCATGCCGCATGTCATGGGGCCCCCAAATGCATGCCGCATGTCAAGGGGGCCCAACATGCATGTCGCATGTCATGGGGGCCCAAATGCTTGCCGCATGTCATGGAGGCCTCACATGCATGCCGCATGTCATGGGGCCCAAAAGCTTGCCGCATGTCATGGGGGCCATAAATGCATGCCGCATGTCATGGGAGCCCCACATGAATGGCGCATGTCATGGGTGCCCCAAATGCATGCCGCATGTCATGGGGGCTCCACGTGCATGCCGCATTTCATGGGGGACCCAAATGCATGCCGCATGTCATGGGGCCCCCAAATGCATGTCGCATATCATGGGGGCCCCACGTGCATGCTGCATGTCATGGGGGCCCCAAATGAATGCCTCATGTCATGGGGGCCCCAAATGCATGCCGCATGTCATGGGGCCCCCCAAATGCATGCAGCATGTCTTGGGGCCCACAAATGCATGCCACATGTCATAGGGGCCCCACATGCATGGCGTATTTCATGGGGGCCCCAAATGCGTGCCGCATATCATGGGGGCCCCAAATTCATGCCGCAAGTCATGGGGGCCATAAATGCATGCCGCATGTCAAGGGCGCCCCACGTGCATGACGCATGTCATGGGGACCCACATGCATGCCGCATGTCATGGAGGCCCCCATGACATGCGGCAAGCATTTGGGCCCCACATGCATGCTGCATGCCATGGGGACCCCAAATGCATGCCGCATGTCAAGGGGCCCAAAAGCTTGCCGCATGTCATGGGGACCCCAAATGCATGCCGCATGTCAAGGGGCCCAAAAGCTTGCCGCATGTCATGGGGGCCATAAATGCATGCCGCATGTCATGGGAGCCCCACATGAATGTCGCATGTCAAGGGGGCCCAACGTGCATGCCGCATGTATTGGGGGCCCCAAATTCATGCCGCATGTCATGAGGGCCCTGCATGCATGCCACATGTCATGGGGGCCCCGCAGGCATTCCGCATGTCATGGGGGCCCCAAATGCATGCCTCAAGTCATTGGGGCCCCACATGCATGCCGCATGTCATGGGGTCCCCACATGCATGCCGCATGTCATGGGGGCTCAAATGCTTGCCACATGTCATGGGGGCCATAAATGCATGCTGCATGTCATGGGGGCCCAACAAGCATGCCGCATGTATTGGGGGGCCCAAATTCATGCAGCATGTCATAGGGGCCCCACATGCATGGCGCATTTCATGGGGGCCCCACTTGCATGCAGCATGTAATGGGGGATCCAAATGCATGCTGCACGTCATGGGGGCCCCACGTGCATGCCGCATGTCATGCCCCCCCAAATGCATGCCGCATGTCATAGGGGTCCCACATGCATGCCGCATGTCATGGGGCCCCCAAATGCATGCTGCATGTCATAGTGGCCCCAAATGCATGCTGCATGTCATGAGGGCCCCACGTGCATGCCGCATGTCATGGGGGACCCAAATGCATGCCGCATGTCATGGGGGCCCCAAATGCATGCCGCATGTCATGGGGGATCCAAACACATGCTGCATGTCATTGGGGCCCCAAGCGTATGCCGCATGTCATGGAGGCCCCATGTGCATGCCACATGTAATGGGGGCCCCAAATGCATGCGGCATGTCATAGGGGCCCCACGTGCATGCCGCATGTCTCGGGCACCCCAAATGCATGCCGCATATAATGGGGCCCCCAAATTCATGCCGCAAGTCATGGGGGCCATAAATGCATGCCGCATGTCAAGGGGCCCCCACGTGCATGACGCATGTCATGGGGACCCACATGCATGCCACATGTCATGGAGGCCCCCATGACATGCGGCAAGCATTTGGGCCCCACATGCATGCTGCATGCCATGGGGCCCCCAAATGCATGCCGCATGTCAAGGGGGCCCAACATGCATGTCGCATGTCATGGGGGCCCAAATGCTTGCCGCATGTCATGGAGGCCTCACATGCATGCCGCATGTCATGGGGCCCAAAAGCTTGCCGCATGTCATGGGGGCCATAAATGCATGCCGCATGTCATGGGAGCCCCACATGAATGGCGCATGTCAAGGGGGCCCAACGTGCATGCCGCATGTATTGGGGGCCCCAAATTCATGCCGCATGTCATGGGGGGCCCAAATGCATGCCGCATGTCATGGGGGCCCCAAATGCATGCCTCAAGTCATGGGGCCCCCCAAATGGATGCCGCATTTCATAGGGGCCCCACATGCATGACGCATATCTTAGGGCCCACAAATGCATGCCGCATGTCATAGGGGCCCCACATGCATGGCACATGTCATAGGGGCCCCACGTACATGGCTCATGTCATGGGTGCCCCACCTGCATGCCGCATGTCATTGGGGCCCCAATTGCATGCCGCATGCCATAGGGGCCCCACATGCATGGCGCATGTCATGGGGGCCCCAAATGCATGCCGCATGTTATGAGGGCCCCATGTGCATGCCGCATGTCATGGGGGCCCCAAATGCATGCCGCATGTCATGGGGGCCCCACGTGCATGCCGCATGTCATGGGGTTCCCACGTGCATGCTGCATGTCATTGGGGCCCCACGTGCTTGCCGCATGTCACGAGGGCCACAAATGTATGCCACATGTCATGGGGGCCCCACGTGCATGCCGCATGTCATGGGGCCCCCCAAATGCATGCATCATGTCATGGGGCCCCACGTGCATGCCACATGTCATGGGGAGCCCACATGCATGCCGCATGTCATGGGGGGCCCCACATGCATGGAGCATGTCATGGGGGCCCCACGTGCATGCCGCATGTCATGGGGGATCCAAACTCATGCCGCATGTCATTGGGGCCCCAAGCGTATGCCGCATTTCATGGGGGCCCCATGTGCATGCCACATGTAATGTGGGCCCCAAATGCATGCGGCATGTCATAGAGGCCCCACGTGCATGCCGCATGTCTCGGGCACCCCAAATGCATGCAGCATGTTATGGGGGGCCCACGTGCATGCCGCATGTCTCAGGTACCCCAAATGCATGCAGCATGTTATGCAGGCCCCAAATGCATGCCGCATGTCATGGGGGCTCCACATGCATGCCGCATGTCATGGGGCCCCACATGCATGCCGCATGTCATGGGTGCCCCAAATGCATGCCGCATGTCATGGGGGCTCCACGTGCATGCCGCATTTCATGGGGGACCCAAATGCATGCCGCATGTCATGGGGCCCCCAAATGCATGTCGCATATCATGGGGGCCCCACGTGCATGCTGCATGTCATGGGGGCCCCAAATGAATGCCTCATGTCATGGGGGCCCCAAATGCATGCCGCATGTCATGGGGCCCCCCAAATGCATGCAGCATGTCTTGGGGCCCACAAATGCATGCCACATGTCATAGGGGCCCCACATGCATGGCGTATTTCATGGGGGCCCCAAATGCGTGCCGCATATCATGGGGGCCCCAAATTCATGCCGCAAGTCATGGGGGCCATAAATGCATGCCGCATGTCAAGGGCGCCCCACGTGCATGACGCATGTCATGGGGACCCACATGCATGCCGCATGTCATGGAGGCCCCCATGACATGCGGCAAGCATTTGGGCCCCACATGCATGCTGCATGCCATGGGGACCCCAAATGCATGCCGCATGTCAAGGGGCCCAAAAGCTTGCCGCATGTCATGGGGACCCCAAATGCATGCCGCATGTCAAGGGGCCCAAAAGCTTGCCGCATGTCATGGGGGCCATAAATGCATGCCGCATGTCATGGGAGCCCCACATGAATGTCGCATGTCAAGGGGGCCCAACGTGCATGCCGCATGTATTGGGGGCCCCAAATTCATGCCGCATGTCATGAGGGCCCTGCATGCATGCCACATGTCATGGGGGCCCCGCAGGCATTCCGCATGTCATGGGGGCCCCAAATGCATGCCTCAAGTCATTGGGGCCCCACATGCATGCCGCATGTCATGGGGTCCCCACATGCATGCCGCATGTCATGGGGGCTCAAATGCTTGCCACATGTCATGGGGGCCATAAATGCATGCTGCATGTCATGGGGGCCCAACAAGCATGCCGCATGTATTGGGGGGCCCAAATTCATGCAGCATGTCATAGGGGCCCCACATGCATGGCGCATTTCATGGGGGCCCCACTTGCATGCAGCATGTAATGGGGGATCCAAATGCATGCTGCACGTCATGGGGGCCCCACGTGCATGCCGCATGTCATGGGGGCCCCGCAGGCATTCCACATGTCATGGGGGCCCCAAATAAATGCTGCATTTCATGGGGGCCCCACGTGCATGCCGCATGTCATCTGGCCCCCCAAATGGATGCCGCATGTCATAGGGGCCCCACATGCATGCCGCATATCATGGGGGCCCCAAATGCATGCAGCATGTCATAGTGGCCCCACGTGCATACCACATGTCATGGGGGCCCCACATGCATGCCGCATGTCATGGGGGCCCCACATGCATGCCGCATGTCATGGGGGCCCAAATGCATGACGCATGTCATGAATGCTCCACGTGCATGCCGCATGTAATGGGGCCCCCAAATTCATGTTGCATGTCATAGGGGCCCCACGTGCATTCCGCATGTCATGGGGGCACCACTTGCATGCAGCATGTAATGGGGGCACCACTTGCATGCAGCATGTAATGGGGGATCCAAATGTATGCCGCATGTCATGGGGGTCCCACATGCATGCCGCATGTCATGGGGGCCCACATGCATGCCGCATGTCATGGGGGCACCACTTGCATGCAGCATGTAATGGGGGATCCAAATGCATGACGCATGTCAAGGGGGCCCCACGTGCATGCCGCATGTCATGGGGACCCACATGCATGCCGCATGTCATGGAGGCCCCCATGACATGCGACAAGCATTTGGGCCCCACATGCATGCCGCATACCATGGGGCCCCCAAATGCATGCCGCATGTCATGGGGGCCCAAATGCTTGCCGCATGTCATGGGGGCCATAAATGGATGCCGCATGTCATGGGAGCCCCACATGCATGCCACATGTCATGGGGGCCCCAAATGAATGTTGCATGTCAAGGGGGCCCCACATGCATGCCGCATGTCATGGGGACCCGACATGCATGCCGCATGTCATGGGGGCCCACATGCATGCCGCATGTCTCAGGTACCCCAAATGCATGCAGCATGTTATGCATGCCCCAAATGCATGCCGTATGTCATGGGGGCCCCACATGCATGCCGCATGTCATGGGGGCCCCAAATACATGCCGCATGTCATGGGGGCCCCAAATGCATGCCGCATGTCATGGGGGCCCCACATGCATGACGCATGTCATGGGGGCCCCACATGCATGACGCATGTCACGGAGGCCCCAAATGCATGCCGCATGTCATGGGAGCCCCACATGAATGTCGCATGTCAAGGGGGCCCCACGTGCATGCCGCATGTCATGGGGATACCAAATGCAAGCCGCATGTCATGGGGCCATAAATGCATGCCGCATGTCATGGGGGCCCCACGTGCATGCCACATGTCATTGGGGGCCCACATGCATGCCGCATGTCATGGGGGCCACACTTGCATGCAGCATGTAATGGGGATCCAAATGCATGACGCATGTCATGGGGGCTCCAAATGCTTGCGGCATGTCATAGTGGCCCCACGTGCATATCACATGTCATGGGGGCCCAAATGCATGACGCATGTCATGGATGCTCCATGTGCATGCCGCATGTTATGGGGCCCCCAAATTCATGTTGCATGTCATAGGGGCCCCACGTGCATTCCGCATGTCATGGGGCCCACAAATGCATGCCGCATGTCATGAAAGCCCCACGTGCATGCCGCATGTCATGGGGGCCCCACATGCATGCCACATGTCATGGGGGCCCCAAATGCATGCCACATGTCATGGGGGCCCCAAATGCATGCCACATGTCAGGGGGGCCCCAAATGCATGCCGTATGTCATGGGTGCCCCAAATGCATGCCGCTTGTCATGGGTACCCCAAATGCATGCCGCATATCATGTGTACCCCAAATGCATACCCCATGTCATGGGGGACCCACGTGCATACCGCATGTCATGGGGACCCCCTATGCATGCCTCATGTCATGGGGGCCCCAAATGCATACTGCATGTCTTGCGGCATGCACGTGGGGCCACAAGACATGCGGCATGCATGTGGAGCTCCCAAGACATGCAGTATGCATTTGGGGCCCCCATGACATGCGGCATGAAATTGGTACCCCCATGACATTCGGCATCCACATGGGGCCCCATGACATGCGGCATGCACGTGGGGCCACAAGACATGTGGCATGCATGTGGAGCTCCCATGTCATGGGGCCCCATGTGGATGCCGAATGTCATGGGGGTACCAATTTCATACCGCATGTCATGGGGGACACTCATGCATACCGCATGTAATGGGGGCAACACGTGCATACCGCATGGCATTGGTCCCAAAATGCATGCCGCATGTCATGGGGCCCCATGTGCATGCCACTTGCCATGGGGTCCACATGCATACCGCATGTCATTGGGGGAACATGTGCATACCGCATATCATGGGCCCCACATGCATACCGCATGTCATAGGTGCCCCAAATGCATGCCGCATGTCATGGGGCCCCATGTGCATGCCACATGTCATGGAGGCCCCAAATGCATGCCGCATGTCATTGGGGCCCCAAATGCATACTGCCTGTCATGGGACCTCCACATGCATGCCGCATGTCATGGGGCCCCATGTGCATGCTGCATGTCATGGGGGCCCCAAATGCATGCCGCATGTTATGTGGCCCCATGTGCATGACGTATGTTATGGGGCCCCATGTGCATGCCGCATGTCATGGGGGCCCACATGCATGCCACATGTCATGGGGGCAACACATGCATACCGCATGTCATGGGGCTCCACGTGCATACCGCATGTCATGGGGCCCCACGTGCATGACGCATGTTATGGGTGCCCCAAATGCATGCCGCATGTCATGGGGGCCAAAAATGCATGCCACATGTCATGGGGGCCACACGTGCATGACACATGTAATGGGGGCTCCACATGCATGCCACATGTCAACGAGGCCCCACGTGCATGCCACATTTCATTGGGGGCCCAAATGCACGCTGCATGTCAGAGGCCACAAATGCATGCTGCATGTCATGGGGCCCCACATGCATGCCCCATGTCTTGGGGGCCTCAAATGCATGCTGCACGTGATGGGGGCCCCAAATGCATGCCGCATATCATGTGGCCCCAAGTGCATGACGCATGTCATGGGGCCCCTTGTGCATGCCGCATGTCATGAGGGCCCACATGCATGCCACATGTCATGGGGGCCCCAAATGCATGCCGCATGTCATGTGGCCCCAAGTGCATGACGCATGTTATGGGTGCCCCAAATGCATGCCACATGTCATGGGGGCCACACTTGCATGACACATGTCATGGGGGCTCCACGTGCATGCCACATTTCATTGGGGGCCCAAATGCATGCTGCATGTCAGAGGCCACAAATGCATGCCGCATGTCATGGGGTCCCCACATGCATTCCGCATGTCATGGGGGCTCTACATCCATGCCGCATGTCATGAGGGCACCAAGTGCATGCCGCATGTCATGGGGGCCCCAAATGCATGCCGCATGTCATGGGGGCTCCAAATGCATGCCGCATGTCATGGGGGCCCCAAATGCATGCCACATGTCATGGGGGCCACACTTGCATGACACATGTCATGGGGGCTCCACGTGCATGCCACATTTCATTGGGGGCCCAAATGCATGCTGCATGTCAGAGGCCACAAATGCATGCCGCATGTCATGGGGCCCCTTGTGCATGCCGCATGTCATGAGGGCCCACATGCATGCCACATGTCATGGGGGCACCACATGCATACCGCATGTCATGGGGCTCCACGTGCATACCGCATGTCATTGGGCCCCACGTGCATGACGCATGTTATGGGTGCCCCAAATGCATGCCACATGTCATGGGGGCCACGCTTGCATGACACATGTCATGGGGGCTCCACGTGCATGCCACATTTCATTGGGGGCCCAAATGCATGCTGCATGTCAGAGGCCACAAATGCATGCCGCATGTCATGGGGGCCCCAAATGCATGCCGCATGTCATGGGGGCTCCAAATGAATGCCGCATGTCATGGGGGCCCCAAATGCATGCCACATGTCATGGTGGCCCCAAGAGCATGCCGCGTGACATGGGGGCCCCACGTGCTTGACGCATGTCATGGGGGCCCCACATGCATGACGCATGTCTTGAGTACCCCAAATGCATGTCGCATGTCATTTGGGCCCCACATGCATGACGCATGTCATGGTGGCACCAAATGCATTCTACATATCATGGAGGCCCCACGTCCATGCCGCATGTCATGGGGGCCCCAATTGCATGCTGCGTGTCTTGGGAACCCCAAATGCATGTCGCATGTCATGTGGCCCCACGTGCATGCCGCATGTCATGGGGACCCATGTGCATGCCGAATGTCATGGGGGTACCACGTGCATGCCTCATTTCATGGGGGCCCCAAATGCAAAGTGCATGTCATGGGGGCCTCACGTGCATACTGCATGTCATGGGGACCCCCAAAGCTTGACTCATGTCATGGGGGCCCCAAATGCATTCTGCATGTCATGGGAGCTCCACATGCATGCCGCATGTCATGGGGGCCCCACGTGCTTGGCGCAAGTCATGGGTGCCCCACATGCATGATGCATGTCATCGGGGCCCCAAATGCATGCCGCATGTCATAGGGGCCCCACATGCATGCCGCATGTCATCGGGGCCCCACATGCATGCCGCATGTCATGGGGGCCCAAATGCTTGCCGCATGTCATGGGGGCCAGAAATGCATGCCGCATGTCATGGGGGCCCTACATGCATGCCTCATGTCATGCGGGCCCTACATGCATGCCTCATGTCATGGGGGCCCTACATGCATGCCTCATGTCATGCGGGCCCTACATGCATGCCTCATGTCATGGGGGCCCCAAGTGCATGCCTCTTGTCATGGGGGCCCCAAATGCATGCCGCATGTCATGGGGGCCCCAAGTGCATGCCTCTTGTCATGGGGGCCCCAAATGCATGCCGCATGTCATAGTGGCCCCAAATGCATGCTGCATGTCATGAGGGCATCACGTGCATGCCGCATGTCATGGGGGCCCCAAATGCATGGCTCAAGTCATGGGGGCCCCAAATGCATGCCACATATCATGGGGGCCCCACGTGCATGCTGCATATATTGGGGGCCCCAAATGCATGCCACATGTCATGAGGGCCCCGCTTGCATGCCGCATGTCATTGGGGCCCCGCAGGCATTCCGCATGTCATGGGGGCCTCACGTGCATTCCCCATGTCATGGGGCCCAAATGCATGCCGCATGTCATGGGGGCCCAACGTGCATGCCGCATGTATTGGGGTCCCCAACTGCATGCCGCATATCATGGGGCCCCACATGCATGCCACATTTCATGGGGGACCCAAATGCATGCATACCGCATGTCATTGGGGCCCCGCAGGCATTCCGCATGTCATGGGGGCCTCACGTGCATTCCGCATGTCATGGGGGCCCCACGTGCTTGCTGCATGTCATGGGGGCCCCACGTGCATGCCTCATGTCACGGGGGTCACAAATGTATGCCGCATGTCATGCTCCCCCCCAAATGCATGCCGCATGTCATAGGGGTCCCACATGCATGCCGCATGTCATGGGGGCCCCAAATGCATGATGCATGTCATAGTGGCCCCAAATGCATGCTGTATGTCACGAGGGCCCCACATGCATGGCGCATTTCATGGGGGACCCAAATGCATGCTGCATGTCATGGGGGCCCCAAATGCATGGCGCATGTCATGGGGGATCCAAACTCATGCTGCATGTCATTGGGGCCCCAAGCGTATGCCGCATGTCATGGAGGCCCCATGTGCATGCCACATGTAATGGGGGCCCCAAATGCATGCGGCATGTCATAGGGGCCCCACGTGCATGCCGCATGTCTCGGGCACCCCAAATGCATGCCGCATATAATGGGACCCCCAAATTCATGCCGCAAGTCATGGGGGCCCCCACGTGCATGACGAATGTCATGGGGACCCACATGCATGCCACATGTCATGGAGGCCCCCATGACATGCGGCAAGCATTTGGGCCCCACATGCATGCTGCATGCCATGGGGCCCCCAAATGCATGCCGCATGTCAAGGGGGCCCAACATGCATGTCGCATGTCATGGGGGCCCAAATGCTTGTCGCATGTCATGGAGGCCTCACATGCATGCCGCATGTCATGGGGCCCAAAAGCTTGCCGCATGTCATGGGGGCCATAAATGCATGCCGCATGTCATGGGAGCCCCACATGAATGGCGCATGTCAAGGGGGCCCAAATGCATGCCGCATGTCATGGGGGCCCCAAATGCATGCCGCATGTAATGGGGGATTCAAATGCATGCCGCATGTCATGGGGGCCCCAAATGCATGACTCATGTCATGGGGGATCCAAACTCATGCCGCATGTCATTGGGGCCCCAAGCGTATGCCGCATTTCATGGGGGCCCCATGTGCATGCCACATGTAATGTGGGCCCCAAATGCATGCGGCATGTCATAGAGGCCCCACGTGCATGCCGCATGTCTCGGGCACCCCAAATGCATGCATCATGTTATGGGGGCCCCACGTGCATGCCGCTTGTCTCAGGTACCCCAAATGCATGCAGCATGTTATGCAGGCCCCAAATGCATGCCCCATGTCATGGGGGCCCCAATGCATGTCGCATGTCATGGGGGCCCCACATGCATGCCGCATGTCATGGGTGCCCCAAATGCATGCCGCATGTCATGGGGGCTCCACGTGCATGCCGCATGTCATGGGGGACCCAAATGCATGCCGCATGTCATGGGGCCCCCAAATGCATGTCGCATGTCATGGGGGCCCCACGTGCATGCTGCATGTCATGGGGGCCCCAAATGAATGCCTCATGTCATGGGGGCCCCAAATGCATGCCGCATGTCATGGGGCCCCCCAAATGCATGCAGCATGTCTTGGGGCCCACAAATGCATGCCGCATGTCATAGGGGCCCCACATGCATGGCGTATTTCATGGGGGCCCCAAATGCGTGCCACATATCATGGGGGCCCCAAATTCATGCCGCAAGTCATGGGGGCCATAAATGCATGCCGCATGTCAAGGGCGCTCCACGTGCATGCCGCATGTCATGGGGACCCACATGCATGCCGCATGTCATGGAGGCCCCCATGACATGCGGCAAGCATTTGGGCCCCACATGCATGCTGCATGCCATGGGGACCCCAAATGCATGCCGCATGTCAAGGGGGTCCCACATGCATGCCGCATGTCATGGGGGCCCAAATGCTTGCCGCATGTCATGGGGGCCCCACATGCTTGCCGCATGTCATGGGGCCCAAAAGCTTGCCGCATGTCATGGGGGCCATAAATGCATGCCGCATGTCATGGGAGCCCCACATGAATGTCGCATGTCAAGGGGGCCCAACGTGCATGCCGCATGTATTGGGGCCCCCAAATTCATGCCGCATGTCATGAGGGCCCTGCATGCATCCCACATGTCATGGGGGCCCCGCAGGCATTCCGCATGTCATGGGGGCCCCAAATGCATGCCGCATGTCATGGGGGCTCAAATGCTTGCCGCATGTCATGGGGGCCATAAATGCATGCCGCATGTCATGGGGGCCCAACAAGCATGCCGCATGTATTGGGGGCCCCAAATTCATGCAGCATGTCATAGGGGCCCCACATGCATGGCGCATTTCATGGGGGCCCCACTTGCATGCAGCATGTAATGGGGGATCCAAATGCATGCTGCACGTCATGGGGGCCCCACGTGCATGCCGCATGTCATGGGGGCCCCAAATAAATGCTGCATTTCATGGGGGCCCCACGTGCATGCCGCATGTCATGGGGCCCCCCAAATGGATGCCGCATGTCATAGGGGCCCCACATGCATGCCGCATATCATGGGGGCCCCAAATGCATGCAGCATGTCATGGGGGCCCCACGTGCATGCCACATGTTATTGGGGGCCACATGCATGCCGCATGTCATGGGGGCCACACTTGCATGCAGCATGTAATGGGGATCCAAATGCATGACGCATGTCATGGGGGCCCCAAATGCATGCAGCATGTCATAGTGGCCCCACGTGCATGCCGCATGTCATGGGGGCCCCACATGCATGCCGCATGTCATGGGGGCCCAAATGCATGACGCATGTCATGAATGCTCCACGTGCATGCCGCATGTAATGGGCCCCCAAATTCATGTCGCATGTCATAGGGGCCCCACGTGCATTCCGCATGTCATGGGGGCTCCACGTGCATGCCGCATACCATGGGGCCCCCAAATGCATGCCGCATGTCATGGGGGCCCAAATGCTTGCCGCATGTCATGGGGGCCATAAATGGATGCCGCATGTCATGGGAGCCCCACATGCATGCCACATGTCATGGGGGCCCCAAATGAATGTTGCATGTCAAGGGGGCCCCACATGCATGCCGCATGTCATGGGGACCCCAAATGCATGCCGCATGTCATGGGGGCCCACATGCATGCCGCATGTCTCAGGTACCCCAAATGCATGCAGCATGTTATGCATGCCCCAAATGCATGCCGCATGTCATGGGGGCCCCACATGCATGCCGCATGTCATGGGGGCCCCAAATACATGCCGCATGTCATGGGGGCCCCAAATGCATGCCGCATGTCATAGGGGCCCCACATGCATGACGCATGTCATGGGGGCCCCACATGCATGCCGCATGTCACGGAGGCCCCAAATGCATGCCGCATGTCATGGGAGCCCCACATGAATGTCGCATGTCAAGGGGCCCCACGTGCATGCCGCATGTCATGGGGATACCAAATGCATGCCGCATGTCATGGGGCCATAAATGCATGCCGCATGTCATGGGGGCCCCACGTGCATGCCACATGTCATTGGGGGCCCACATGCATGCCGCATGTCATGGGGGCCACACTTGCATGCAGCATGTAATGGGGATCCAAATGCATGACGCATGTCATGGGGGCCCCAAATGCATGCGGCATGTCATAGTGGCCCCACATGCATGACGCATGTCATGGGGGCCCCACATGCATGCCGCATGTCGCGGAGGCCCCAAATGCATGCCGCATGTCATGGGAGCCCCACATGAATGTCGCATGTCAAGGGGCCCCACGTGCATGCCGCATGTCATGGGGATACCAAATGCATGCCGCATGTCATGGGGCCATAAATGCATGCCGCATGTCATGGGGGCCCCACGTGCATGCCACATGTCATTGGGGGCCCACATGCATGCCGCATGTCATGGGGGCCACACTTGCATGCAGCATGTAATGGGGATCCAAATGCATGACGCATGTCATGGGGGCCCCAAATGCATGCGGCATGTCATAGTGGCCCCACGTGCATGCCGCAAGTCATGGGGGCCCCAAATGCATGCCACATGTCATGAGGGCCCCGCTTGCATGCCGCATGTCATTGGGGCCCCGCAGGCATTCCGCATGTCATGGGGGCCCCACGTACATGCTGCATGTCATTGGGGCCCCACGTGCTTGCCGCATTTAATGGGGGACGCAAATGCAGGCCGCATGTCACAGGGGTCCCACATGCAAGCCGCATGTCATGGGGGCCCCAAATGCATGCCGCATGTCATAGTGGCCCCAAATGCATGCTGTATGTCATGAGGGCCCCACGTGCATGCGGCATGTCATAGGGGCCCCACGTGCATGCCGCATGTCTCGCGCACCCCAAATTCATGCCGCATGTCATAGGGGCCCCACGTGCATGGCGCAAATCATGGGTGCCCCACATGCATGCCGCATGCATGTCATCGGGGCCCCAAATGCATGCCGCATGTCATAGGGGCCCCACATGCATGCCGCATTTCATGGGGGACCCAAATGCATGCCGCATGTCATAGGGGCCCCACATGCATGGTGTATTTCATGGGCCCCCCACATGCATGCGCATGTCATGGGGGCCTCAAATGCGTGCCGCATATCATGGGGGCCCCAAATGCATGCCGCATGTCATGGGGGCCCACATGCATGCCGCATGTCATGGGGGCACCACTTGCATGCAGCATGTAATGGGGGCACCACTTGCATGCAGCATGTCATGGGGGCCCCACATGCATGCCGCATGTCATGGGGGTCCCACATGCATGCCGCATGTCATGGGGGCCCACATGCATGCCGCATGTCATGGGGGCACCACTTGCATGCAGCATGTAATGGGGGATCCAAATGCATGACGCATGTCAAGGGGGCCCCACGTGCATGCCGCATGTCATGGGGACCCACATGCATGCCGCATGTCATGGAGGCCCCCATGACATGCGACAAGCATTTGGGCCCCACATGCATGCCGCATGCCATGGGGCCCCCAAATGCATGCCGCATGTCATGGGAGCCCCACATGCATGCCACATGTCATGGGGGCCCCAAATGAATGTTGCATGTCAAGGGGGCCCCACGTGCATGCCGCATGTCATGGTGACCCCACATGCATGCCGCATGTCATGGGGGCCCCACATGCATGCCGCATGTCTCAGGTACCCCAAATGCATGCAGCATGTTATGCATGCCCCAAATGCATGCCGCATGTCATGGGGGCCCCACATGCATGCCGCATGTCATGGGGGCCCCAAATACATGCCGCATGTCATGGGGGCCCCACGTGCTTGGCGCAAGTCATGGGTGCCCCACATGCATGCCGCATGTCATCGGGGCCCTAAATGCATGCCGCATGTCATAGGGGCCCCACATGCATGCCGCATGTCACGGGGGCCCCAAATGCATGCCGCATGTCATGCATGGGGACCCCAAATGCATGCCGCATGTCATGGGGGCCATAAATGCATGCCGCATGTCATGGGGGCCCAACGTGCATGCCGCATGTATTGTGGGCCCCAAATTCATGCTGCATGTCATGAGGGCCCTGCATGCATGCCGCATGTCATGGGGGCCCCGCAGGCATTCCGCATGTCATGGGGGGCCCAAATGCATGCCGCATGTCATGGGGTTCCCACGTGCATGTCGCATGTCATGGGGATTCAAAGGTATGCTGCATGTCATGGGGGCCCCAAATGCATGCCTTAATTCATGGGGGCTCCAAATGCATGCCGTATGTCATGGGGGCCCCACATGCATGCCGCATGTCATGGGGGCCCCACATGCATGCCGCATGTCATGGGGGCCCCACATGCATGCCGCATGTCATGGGGCCCCCAAATGCATGCCGCATGTCATGGGGTTCCCACATGCATGCCGCATGTCATGGGGGCCCAAATGCTTGCCGCATGTCATGGGGGCCATAAATGCATGCTGCATGTCATGGGGGCAAAACGTGCATGCCGCATGTATTGGGGGCCCCAAATTCATGCCGCATGTCATGGGGGCCCCGCAGGCATTCCGCATGTCATGGGGGCCCCAAATGCATGCCGCATGTCATGGGGGCCCCACGTGCATGCCGCATGTCATGGGGGCGCTAAATGCATGCCGCATGTCATAGTGGCCCCAAATGCATGCTGCATGTCATGGTAGCCCCACATGCATGCCACGTGTCATGGGGGACCCACGTGCATGCCGCATGTCATGAAAGCCCCACGTGCATGCCGCATGTCATAGGGGCCCCACATGCATGCCACATGTCATGGGGGCCCCAAATGCATGCCACATGTCATGGGGGCCCCAAATGCATGCCGCATGTCATGTGGTCCCCACGTGCATTCCGCATGTCATGGTGGCTCTACATGCATGCCGCATGTCATGGGGGCACCAAGTGCATGCCTCATGTCATGGGGGCCCCAAATGCATGCCGCATGTCATGGTGGCTCCAAAAGCATACCGCATGACATGGGGGCCCCAAGTGCTTGAGGCATGTCATGGGGGCCCAACATGCATGCCGCATGTCTTGGGTACCCCAAATGCATGTCGCATGTTATTTGGGCCCCACATGCATGAAGCATGTCATGGTGGCACCAAATGCATTCTACATATCATGGAGGCCCCACGTGCATGCCACATGTCATGGGGGCCCCAAATGCAAGCCACATGTCATGGGGGCCAAAAAAGCATGCCGCGTGTCATAGGGGCCCCAAATGCATTCCGAATGTCATGGGGGTCACACATTCATGTCGCATGTCATGGGGGCCCCACGTGCATTCCACATTTCATTGGGGGCCCCAAATGCATGCTGCATGTCTGGGGCCCCAAATGCATGCTGCATGTGATGGGGGCCCCAAATGCATGCAACATGTCATGGTAGCCCCACATGCATGCCACATGTCATGGGGGACCCACGTGCATGCCGCATGTCATGAAAGCCCCACGTGCATGCCGCATGTCATAGGGGCCCCACATGCATGCCACATGTCATGGGGGCCCCAAATGCATGCCACATGTCAGGGGGGCCCCAAATGCATGCCGTATGTCATGGGTGCCCCAAATGCATGCCGCTTGTCATGGGTACCCCAAATGCATGCCGCATATCATGTGTACCCCAAATGCATACCCCATATCATGGGGGACCCACGTGCATACCGCATGTCATGGGGACCCCCTATGCATGCCTCATGTCATGGGGGCCCCAAATGCATACTGCATGTCTTGGGAGCTCCACATGCATGCCGCATGTCTTGTGGCCCCACGTGCATGCCGCATGTCATGGGGCCCCATGTGGATGCCGAATGTCATGGGGGTACCAATTTCATACCGCATGTCATGGGGGACACTCATGCATACCGCATGTAATGGGGGCAACACGTGCATACCGCATATCATGGGGCCCCACGTGCATACCGCAAGGCATTGGTCCCAAAATGCATGCCGCATATCATGGGGCCCCATGTGCATGCCACATGCCATGGGGTCCACATGCATACCGCATGTCATTGGGGGAACATTTGCATACCGCATATCATGGGCCCCACATGCATACCGCATGTCATAGGTGCCCCAAATGCATGCCGCATGTCATGGGGCCCCATGTGCATGCCACATGTCATGGGGGCCCCAAATGCATGCCACATGTCATGGAGGCCCCAAATGCATGCCGCATGTCATTGGGGCCCCAAATGCATACTGCCTGTCATGGGACCTCCACATGCATGCCGCATGTCATGGGGCCCCATGTGCATGCTGCATGTCATGGGGGCCCCAAATGCATGCCGCATGTTATGTGGCCCCAAGTGCATGCCACATGTCATGGGGGCCACACGTGCATGACACATGTCATGGGGGCTCCACATGCATGCCACATGTCAACGAGGCCCCACGTGCATGCCACATTTCATTGGGGGCCCAAATGCACGCTGCATGTCAGAGGCCACAAATGCATGCTGCATGTCATGGGGCCCCACATGCATGCCCCATGTCTTGGGGGCCTCAAATGCATGCTGCACGTGATGGGGAACCCAAATGCATGCCACATGTCATGGGGGCCCCAAATGCATGCCGCATGTCATGTGGCCCCAAGTGCATGACGCATGTCATGGGGCCCCTTGTGCATGCCGCATGTCATGAGGGCCCACATGCATGCCACATGTCATGGGGGCCCCAAATGCAAGCCACATGTAATGGGGGCCAAAAAAGCATGCCGCATGTCATAGGGGCCCCAAATGCATTCCGCATGTCAACAGCTGGACTTTTGGATTTTGGAAATGTTTGCGTTTTTTGACCAGATTCGCGTCAGGCGCTCCCACACTCGTCCCGAGGGGACGAGCATCTCCGGAATTTGCGATTAAGCCTCGGCGTCCGCGCTACAGTTTTCTGGCTCTGGAACGCACGCGGTTTGGAGCTGGACGCCGATATTCGGCGTGCCGCACTCTTATCACATGCCGGACGCGCTGTACTTTTTTCGTAACGTTTCGAGATGAAAACATTTTTCCAAAGAAATCCTCTCTGCCATCTTCTTTAATAGCCAGCTCTCACCTACAATAGCCAGCCCTCACGAAAAAACTTTGCCGCTGGACGACGCAACGCTCGCCATTTTACAGATCCAGCCCGGGAGATGCTCTGCACGCCGCCCCGGGTCGATCCGACGCCATTAAGGCTCCGAAAAAAGGCTTGCAAAAACCTCGTCTGTTCCAGGTCCGAAAAACAAGCCATTTAGCCAGCCCTCACAACATTTCATCTCTTGGAAATGACCACCAGATGGCATCTGTGCTTTAAATATCATTCATTACTTGTCAGCCAGAATTCAGCTGCATTTCTGGAAATTGAACACTGGATGGCAGCTGTGCTTTAAAAGCCATTCACTCGTTCATGATAGACCCTCACAGGAAACACACAATAAGGAGATTTTTCACTTATCCTTCGGTGGAAAGGCTGTGATGGGGGGAGGGGATGATGATGTAGCATTTTTGTCTCTGTTGTTTCACTGAGATTAGGACTTTCAATGTGCTGCTGCCTGACCTTGTAAAACATTAACTCTTTTAACACAGATTGTGACCATATAATCAAATGAGAATAAGGAGTTTAATTAAAGGCATTTAAAAAGTTGCAATTTTATTACATCATTATTTAAAAAGACACAAAAATGGCAGCAATAATCACTGGTATTGAGGCCAATAATCACATCCATAGATGGAGCCCATATTTCATATCAAAAATAGGTAAAAGTAAATAGAGCATGTGACCATGTTGTAAAACACTTAAAGTTGTGTAAAAACCGTGGCGTAGGAACGGGCTGTGAAATAAGCGCGCCTAAACAACTATAAAGTTTACGTTTTTTTTCCGTAATCCATCAGATGAGCGTGATAACGGACGCTGCGCTGAATGGCGGCGTCAGAGCGACTTTTTTTTGTTGCAGATTGAATTTTAAGTGCTTTTGGTATCATCAAACCTGTAGCCAGCTCTCATCCTCATTGAGCTATTCCAAGGGTGAGGGCTGGCTAAGGGTCGCCCTGGAGGCACCTGTAGCCAGCTCTCATCCTCATTGAGCTGCTCCAAGGGTGAGGGCTGGCTACGGGTCGCCCTGGAGGCACCTGTAGCCAGCTCTCATCCTCATTGAGCTGCTCCAAGGGTGAGGGCTGGCTACGGGTCGCCCTGGAGGCACCTGTAGCCAGCTCTCATCCTCATTGAGCTATTCCAAGGGTGAGGGCTGGCTAGGGGTCGCCCTGGAGGCACCTGTAGCCAGCTCTCATCCTCATTGAGCTATTCCAAGGGTGAGGGCTGGCTACGGGTCGCCCTGGAGGCACCTGTAGCCAGCTCTCATCCTCATTGAGCTATTCCAAGGGTGAGGGCTGGCTACGTGTCGCCCTGGAGGCACCTGTAGCCAGCTCTCATCCTCATTGAGCGTGATAACGGACGCTGCGCTGAACGGCGGCGCATAGGAACGGGCGGTGAAATAAGCGCGCCAAAAAAACTATAAAGTTTACGTTTTTTTTTCCGTAATTCATCAGATGAGGGTGATAACGGACGCTGCGCTGAACGGCGGCGCGTAGGAACGGGCGGTGAAATAAGCGCGCCAAAAAAACTATAAAATTTACATTTTTTTTCCGTAATTCATCAGATGAGCGTGATAACGGAAGCTGCGCTGAACGGCGGCGCGTAGGAACGGGCGGTGAAATAAGCGCGCCAAAAAAGCTATAAAGTGTACGTTTTTTTTCCATAATTCATTAGATGAGCGTGATAACGGAAGCTGCGTTGAATGGCAGCACGTAGGAACGGGCGGTGAAATAAGTGCGCCAAAAAAACGATAAAGTTTACGGTTTTTTTTTGTAATTTATCAGATGAGCGTGATAACGGACGCAGCCCTTAACGGCGGCGTCAGAGCGAATTTTTTTTGTTGCAGATTGAATTTTAAGTGCTTTTGGTATCATCAAACCTGTAGCCAGCTCTCATCCTCATTGAGCTATTCCAAGGGTGAGGGCTGGCTACGGGTCGCCCTGGAGGCACCTGTAGCCAGCTCTCATCCTCATGGAGCTGCTCCAGGGGTGAGGGCTGGCTAGGGGTCGACCTGGAGGCACCTGTAGCCAGCTCTCATCCTCATGGAGCTGCTCCAAGGGTGAGGGCTGGCTAGGGGTCGCCCTGGAGGCACCTGTAGCCAGCTCTCATCCTCATTGAGCTGCTCCAAGGGTGAGGGCTGGCTAGGGGTCGCCCTGGAGGCACCTGTAGCCAGCTCTCATCCTCATGGAGCTGCTCCAAGGGTGAGGGCTGGCTAGGGGTCGCCCTGGAGGCACCTGTAGCCAGCTCTCATCCTCATGGAGCTGCTCCAAGGGTGAGGGCTGGCTAGGGGTCGCCCTGGAGGCACCTGTAGCCAGCTCTCATCCTCATGGAGCTGCTCCAAGGGTGAGGGCTGGCTAGGGGTCGCCCTGGAGGCACCTGTAGCCAGCTCTCATCCTCATGGAGCTGCTCCAAGGGTGAGGGCTGGCTAGGGGTCGCCCTGGAGGCACCTGTAGCCAGCTCTCATCCTCATGGAGCTGCTCCAAGGGTGAGGGCTGGCTAGGGGTCGCCCTGGAGGCACCTGTAGCCAGCTCTCATCCTCATTGAGCTGCTCCAAGGGTGAGGGCTGGCTAGGGGTCGCCCTGGAGGCACCTGTAGCCAGCTCTCATCCTCATTGAGCTGCTCCAAGGGTGAGGGCTGGCTAGGGGTCGCCCTGGAGGCACCTGTAGCCAGCTCTCATCCTCATTGAGCTGCACCAAGGGTGAGGGCTGGCTAGGGGTCGCCCTGGAGGCACCTGTAGCCAGCTCTCATCCTCATTGAGATGCTCCAAGGGTGAGGGCTGGCTAGGGGTCGCCCTGGAGGCACCTGTAGCCAGCTCTCATCCTCATTGAGCTGCTCCAAGGGTGAGGGCTGGCTAGGGGTCGCCCTGGAGGCACCTGTAGCCAGCTCTCATCCTCATTGAGCTGCTCCAAGGGTGAGGGCTGGCTAGGGGTCGCCCTGGAGGCACCTGTAGCCAGCTCTCATCCTCATTGAGCTATTCCAAGGGTGAGGGCGAGCTACGTGTCGCCCTGGAGGCACCTGTAGCCAGCTCTCATCCTCATTGAGCGTGATAACGGACGCTGCGCTGACGGCGGCGCATAGGAACGGGCGGTGAAATAATCGCGCCAAAAAAACTATAAAGTTTACGTTTTATTTCCGTAATTCATCAGATGAGGGTGATAACAGACGCTGCGCTGAACGGCGGCGCGTAGGAACGGGCGGTGAAATAAGCGCGCCAAAAAAACTATAAAATTTACGTTTTTTTTCCGTAATTCATCAGATGAGCGTGATAACGGAAGCTGCGCTGAACGGCGGCGCGTACTAACCGGCGGTGAAATAAGCGCGCCAAAAAAACTATAAAGTTTACGGTTTTTTTCCGTAATTCATCAGATGAGCGTGATAACGGATGCTGTGATGAACGGCGGCACGTAGGAACGGGCGGTGAAAAAAGTGCGCCAAAAAAACGATAAAGTTTACGTTTTTTTTCTGTAATTTATCAGATGAGCGTGATAACGGACGCAGCCCTTAACGGCGGCGTCAGAGCGACTTTTTTTTGTTGCAGATTGAATTTTAAGTGCTTTTGGTATCATCCAACCTGTAGCCAGCTCTCATCCTCATTGAGCTATTCCAAGGGTGAGGGCTGGCTAAGGGTCGCCCTGGAGGCACCTGTAGCCAGCTCTCATCCTCATTGAGCTGCTCCAAGGGTGAGGGCTGGCTAGGGGTCGCCCTGGAGGCACCTGTAGCCAGCTCTCATCCTCATTGAGCTGCTCCAAGGGTGAGGGCTGGCTAGGGGTCGCCCTGGAGGCACCTGTAGCCAGCTCTCATCCTCATTGAGCTGCTCCAAGGGTGAGGGCTGGCTAGGGGTCGCCCTGGAGGCACCTGTAGCCAGCTCTCATCCTCATTGAGCGTGATAACGGACGCTGCGCTGAACGGCGGCGCATAGGAACGGGCGGTGAAATAAGCGCGCCAAAAAAACTATAAAGTTTACGTTTTTTTTCCGTAATTCATCAGATGAGCGTGATAACGGAAGCTGCGCTGAACGGCGGCGCGTAGGAACGGGCGGTGAAATAAGCGCGCCAAAAAAGCTATAAAGTGTACGTTTTTTTTCCATAATTCATTAGATGAGCGTGATAACGGAAGCTGCGTTGAACGGCGGCGCGTAGGGACGGGCGGTGAAATAAGCGCGCCAAAAAAACTATAAAGTTTACGTTTTTTTTCCGTAATTCATCAGATGAGCGTGATAACGGACGCTGCGCTGAATGGCGGCGCGTAGGAACGGGCGGTGAAATAAGTGCGCCAAAAAACTATAAAGTTTACGTTTTTTTTCCGTAATTCATCAGATGAGCGTGATAACGGATGCTGTGCTGAACGGCGGCACGTAGGAACGGGCGGTGAAAAAAGTGCGCCAAAAAAACGATAAAGTTTACGTTTTTTTTCTGTAATTTATCAGATGAGCGTGATAACGGACGCAGCCCTTAACGGCGGCGTCAGAGCGACTTTTTTTTGTTGCAGATTGAATTTTAAGTGCTTTTGGTATCATCAAACCTGTAGCCAGCTCTCATCCTCATTGAGCTATTCCAAGGGTGAGGGCTGGCTAAGGGTCGCCCTGGAGGCACCTGTAGCCAGCTCTCATCCTCATTGAGCTGCTCCAAGGGTGAGGGCTGGCTACGGGTCGCCCTGGAGGCACCTGTAGCCAGCTCTCATCCTCATTGAGCTGCTCCAAGGGTGAGGGCTGGCTAGGGGTCGCCCTGGAGGCACCTGTAGCCAGCTCTCATCCTCATTGAGCTGCTCCAAGGGTGAGGGCTGGCTAGGGGTCGGTCGCCCTGGAGGCACCTGTAGCCAGCTCTCATCCTCATTGAGCTGCTCCAAGGGTGAGGGCTGGCTAGGGGTCGCCCTGGAGGCACCTGTAGCCAGCTCTCATCCTCATTGAGCTGCTCCAAGGGTGAGGGCTGGCTAGGGGTCGCCCTGGAGGCACCTGTAGCCAGCTCTCATCCTCATTGAGCTGCTCCAAGGGTGAGGGCTGGCTAGGGGTCGCCCTGGAGGCACCTGTAGCCAGCTCTCATCCTCATTGAGCTATTCCAAGGGTGAGGGCTGGCTACGGGTCGCCCTGGATGTACCTGTAGCCAGCTCTCATCCTCATTGAGCTATTCCAAGGGTGAGGGCTGGCTAGAGGCAGCCGTGGACACACGATAGCCAGCCCTCATGGTGTTTGTGTTATTAAAGAAAAATAATAAATTTGATGGCTGGCTAGAGGCAGCCGTGGACACACATATATATATATATTTCTGCAGTATCTGTGCATTATGAATCGTGATATGTGTTAAAGGGGCCCACTGAGACTTTCGCCTAGGGCCCACATAAACCTGGAGCCGGCCCTGCCCATGTGTGGTGATTATTGATTCCAGTACTAATAGGAATAGCAGGGGCACTAACAGCATGAATGGGGTGTTTATTTATTTGTATTTTGGATATTGTTTCTTCTGGTGTGTGAATATATGGCACTGACCAGTTTAATGCCCTGTATTTGTGTGGTTTTTGCCTTGGATTCTTACATTTTATTATATTGTCTGCTATAGTATATATTTTGTGCTATAGTGCATTACCTCTAATACTAGTGGCGGATTTGCCAGTCAGTATATTATTGTGCAAAATTGATCACCAGGGACAGCCTAAGTGTATATTTGATCTTTACTTGATCTATTACAATCATGTGTTTTTCAGGGATGGATTTTGGAGTAGGTGGGCTTTCCATTAGTGGGTAATTCCGCTATATTAACATTTACTTGTGTTTTCATGAATTGGATTGTGACATTGATTGTATGTATTTATAAAAAATATAATTCATTGTAATTTATTGAAGTATTGTCTAGATTGGGTGATCACTGCACAAGAGCATACCCCTTTTCTTCTTGCCGATGTTTATATATATTTCGTATGCTGCATGTTGATCCCATAGTGATTAGATGGTGCCCTCCATAACTTTGAGTTTGTGACAAAAGTATTCTTGGGGTGATACCTTTATCGACTAACCAGAAAATATATATATATATATGCAAGCTTTCAGAGCATTAGAGGCTTCTTCTTCAGGCAACATTACAAATGAATTCATAAGATAAAAGGCACAGCATTGGAGAGATGTCACAAGAAGACATTTGTTCATGAGGTGTAAGTTGCAAAAGGCCTTGGGAATGTTTAATTATCTGGAGGTGTGAATTGTGTCCATGTAGTGAGTCATAAAGCTATGTTTTATCGTTAGTCCTGTTGTCAGTGAATTGAACATCCTTATCAATTTGAATTCCCAAATGTTTCTTTCTCTGTTGCCCTTGAAGTGACCTTTTAGTATCAAAACTTTTAGATTTTTCATACAGTGTCCCCTTCAGTGTCCAATTCAGACCTTCAGATAATTAAACATTCCCAAGGCCTTTCATTCATACAAAAAAACTAATTTGCTCTCCCTAACATATCAGTAGAAGACATCACAATTTACACCTCATGAAGAAATGTCTTGTTGTAACATCTCAAGTCCTTCTGCAGCCTTATCTCAATTGAATTAACATACAAACCAAAGCTTTTTTTTTTTTCTTTTTTCAAATGCTTCCTCAGGGTATATGAGAGCCTACAGTAGTCTGTGTATCTGAGTCTATATTCTGGCTTTTGAAGGAGCAACTTGCTAATTCTTACTATTGCTAGAAAATGGACTCTCCTGGAAATCCAGACCTGTTTCTCTGCAAGATATGCCTGAAGCTCTATAAAAACCTGCGCAGGCATCTAAAGACCGTGTGCATGAAAACCCGTCAGGCGGAGATCGACAATGAAATCAAGAATACAAAAAGGAACATGCACAAGGTGGCTGAATCCCTTTCTGTTGTGCCTTATGACAGCCTCGATTTCAAAATCAGCCAATTTACAAGTGCTCAGGACTTCTTCACAGAATTTTTGGAAAGTCGAGGTTGCATCGTGACCGGAAAACCATCTGAAAGGTATGTATATGTTTCTTCATAATATTTCAGGGTTTTCTAGCATTTACCTATTCATTACCTATCCTAATTTTGCACGTAATTTTGTTTTTTACCTATATACATCTTATGCAATATATCTTAGTTGAGTGCTATCAAAATGGCTGAAAGACATGCCAACATAGTGCCAAAAAGTCTACCCCTACCCATCTAAGTAAGCTTCATACTTTATACTTTTATTTTTCTGTTAATCTAGATAGAAAAAAGGCTTGTTTTTTTTCAGTGAGCTAGTGTTACTTTTACCATATATTGTACTGTAAAATTGGGAAAAAATTCTATGTGCGCTTAAATTGCAAAACTGTGCAATTGCACTTTTTAACACTGCGTTCACTACATGGAGTGATGCCTCAGCTCAGCTCAGTATAACTTTGCGGATACCAAAAATGTATACTTTTGCTTTTATCTAAGTGCTGGAGAAAATTCTGAATTTTTTAAAAAAAAAAGTTTTGCACTTTGTGGTCATTTTTTCCAACCTATAGCATTATTTTTTGTGATCCATGTGATGACATTTTTTTGTGGCTAGGAGTGATGTATTCAAAGATATCATTTTTAGGTAGACAGTGTTTTGATCACCCAGTATTGAATTTTATTGGCGCATGTGTGTGCATATATATATATATATATAATTTTTTTTTTTTTCTTCAATATAATAAAATATAATAACATAATGTAATTACCTTATAATAATGTAAATATAATATGGCATACTATAATAATATATTAATAATATAATTAATACACTATAAAAATATAAAATTGTATCTAATACAAGATAATATACATATAATATAACAATATAATATATTATATTATATTAAATATAATATAATGCTATATTAAATAATATATTACTAATATAATATGATATAATTAAAATGTATATAATCTAATATTGTAAATATAATATAATGTAGTAATAATAGAATTATAGTATGATATAATTACAATATAATAAGAATATCGTTTATGTGACAGCTGGCTACTGATGGTCCTAGATGTCCCTGTAACTGGCTCTCACTTCTACTCCTAACTCAGATGTCTCAAAGCTCTCCTTTGCTATTGGGTCAAAACTAAGATTGTTGTCACTAGAATGGCCCTACAGGCACCACAATAGTGGTAAAGGGCCTTGACCAACCATCCAAGTCGCCTGCAAAGTTCTATATGTTGATACTCTCAATTATAGAGGAATTAATGCAGATTTTGGGTTTCTTTTTTAGGCCATCCACTGAAGAAGAGGAGCCTATGACACTTCCTCCTGAGGTTGAAGAAGCTAGGTAAGAACTATGCACCAGATTTCTAAAAACATTTGTAACAGCTTTACTATTATTAGTAAAGGAAGCTTATGATGTCAATAATCACCCTAATATATTCTTGCCTCTTTCAGTTCGAATGCCACGATGCCCATGCGGAAAAAACTTGCTGTGGTTGGGTTTCATAAGATGCACAGCTTAAGTTCCTCAATTTTACTGGCTTTTAAAAACTATTTAAAGGGAAAATGTACCGAATCGACCATAACACCGATGGTAAGTGTAATTTTATCATTTTGCGTGTGTTTGAGGAATCCTTACAGATGTGAACCCTGATGCATGATCATTTTTTTAAATTTTAGATACGAATCGTTTCTCGCTTTCTTTATTATGTAAACCCGGAAGACATCTCTGCTGACTTTTTAAAGAACTTGAAGGCCACTAGAGAATATTTTATTTCCTTGGAAAGCTTAAAGACCAATGAAGAAACAATAAAAAAGCATATTAGTCACCTGCGGAGATTTGTAACTTTTGTATGCTCAAAGGACTACCCCTATCTCCTTGACGAAGAAGCAAAAAATGCAGTTGAGCCCTTTAAGGAGACTTTGAGTGTTGTAGTAAAGAGATTAAACAAGAAGCTTGCAAAAAGGCAGGAAGAGGGGGTAAGTAGCTCAAGTTTATACTACACCTGCAATTTAAATTTTTACTGTCATGGGGATGTAAAATGCCATAAAAACATCATGGGAAAGGTTGATTATTAGAAAGTCTAGATTTATTTATTACTTGTTCTGCCATGCAAGGTTGGAACAAAGTAATATTTAGCTCTTAGAAGCTCAGGCAAATCCCATATTTCCATTTCAATTGAATTCAAAATATTTTAACTTGCTAAAATGAGTTCATAATCACAAATGCGCTGAGGTTACATCTTCTGGCTCCATTATGGGATCGGTAAAATGGAACCCCTAGATAAAAGATTTGTCGAATGATGGAAACAAAGAATGCTAAATGTATCTAATGGGCTAACATGCAAAAAAAATAAATAAAAAGAATGAACCTGTAACATAACTCATTTTATCATCCACAGATTGGAATCCACGCCTGTGACTATGGCTGATTGCTGCAAAATTTTGAAAGTGGCAAAGCCTCACGTGACTGATATTTTTACACAGGCAGAAATTAGTAAGATGTTGAGTGATAAGGAGAAGACCCTAGCATGTTATTATCTTCAGGCTGTTATTATCTATAAGCATCTACGTAAGCCATCTGAGGCAAAAAATCTAATGGTAGGTTTAATTTAATTAACCAACTTAGCATATTGCTGACAGATGCTGCTTTACCATATCTTATGTATTTTCAATGTTTTTCTCTTAGTTAAAAGACTGGCTTGAAAGGGAGAAGTTAGATGTTGATGGACAGACCTTAACAGTGGTAAAGACAAAAAAAAATCTTTTGATACTGCAGGAGGAGGATGAGAAGGTAAAATGTTAAAAACATAACTCCTATAAAGCTGTGCTGTAGGTTCTTCAAGGTTTTGCCATTTGCAATCGCATCTTTAACACAGAGTTTCACTTTGACAGAATTTCAATACATATTTCGAAAAGATTAGGACAACTAATCAACCCAAGGATGCAGATACGGTGCCTACATTCTTTGTGTCCTGCAATGGACAACACATCAAGAATCCCGGCAAAGACATGGAGCGCTTCCATAATAAGTTCGTAAAAAATGAGGCCCTCCTTCTCTGCACTACCAAGCATTTAACAAGACTAACAAATGTTTTATCCACAGGTATCAGCTGCCCGTAAAAATATGGGTGATGGCAATAGACGCATACAAAAAGTGGGCTGAAGAATGTCTTTCACAGGTGGAAAGAGACCAGGCCAATGCGTACGTGCACTTTGTGTCCAGACCCGACATGGTGGATAAATCTCCATTTGCTGCAGGGATGTTAATTGTGGCTACACTGAAGGGAGATGAGCAAGCAGGAACCTCTGTGTAAGAGACCTAACTTTATCCCCACAGGCATTCCCAAAATCCATCTTTTTATTGCATGAGACTTAAGTAATTATGCCGTATTGTATATATGATTTCAACCAAATTCTTGGTTAAGTCGTCTAGTAGGTAACAATGCCTTTATCAGTTTTTCCTAACTTAACTGTTTTTTTTTAACTTCACAGATGTACATTGCCCAAGAGAAGGAGGATCAGGGGAGAAGAGGACTGTGAGGGACAAGCAGATGAGGAAGAGACAGAAGGCGCTGGGTAGGAGACTGAACAGACACCCTATGATGCCACCACAATTAATTTCTCCACAGTACCATCCACACACAGTATGATGACCCAACTGTGCCTCCCTCCACTACCCTGGTGATGAATGGTGATCCCAGCACAGTATAATCCTCAATTGTGATTCCCATACAGCCCTCCATGCAGTACATGGGGCCTACGTGCAGTATCATGGCCCCTACTATCACTGTACGTCGTATTAATACCCCCACACAGCCTTCCGCACAGTGTGATGGACCCCACGCAGACCTTCACACTGTATATTTGCTGGCATACAATATAGTGGCCCTCAAATAGTCATCCATAAGATATAAAGGCTCCTTCATAGCCATCCACATATTATAATGCCCTCCATAAATCCATTCAAATATTATAATGGCCCCGCATACCTTATGGATGGGAAATGGGCCCTACATAGTAGTTCTCCATATGGTATAATGCAGCTCCCATTGCCTTCTATATAGAATAATACTTTCCCATAGTTTTCTGTATATTACAATGCATCACCCATAGTCCTCCATATAACTTATTGTAACCTCCATATAACATATTGCAGCCTTTATGCAATATTATGTAATCTCCATACTACTCAATATATAAAGCAGCCTCTATAGTTCATCATATTGTATAATGTAGGCTCTATAATCCTCCATATAGTATAATATAGCTTCTTTAATTATCCATATTGCATAATGTAGCCTCTATAATCCTCTGTATAGCATACAGCTTCTATATTCCTTCATATAGCATAATGTAGCATCTGTCATCTTGCATATAGGATAATGTGGCCCTACAGTCCTGTCCTCCATATCATAATGGGGCCCCATAGTTAATGGTTAATATATTTAATTTTGTATTAAGCAAAAAATCATTCTCTAACCAATAATCTATTATACAAATAAATAGCGGCACTTTCCGTAAAGTAATTCTGCCTTTTAGTATATGATGAATTCCAAATTCTTGGTTAAGTAGTCCGGTGAGGAACAACACCATTTTTAGTATATTCTAATTTACCATCTATCCATTAAACTTTACAGAAGTTCCATTGACATCACAGGAGAAGGCGGCGGCAATCGGAGACATTCTGAAGCGGCAGAAATCCATGAGGAAGAGGCAGTCCAGCAGACTGACAATGCTCAAAAAGAGCTCTATTTCAACAGATTAATTGAAAAGTACCCTGTAGGAGTAAACACCCAATTACCATCCCTGTCCACCTGCAGTCAGTACACAGAGCGTTTCGCACACTACTGTCGGGACAAGTGGAGGCGAGACCAATACAATCTACGCGTTTCAAGTGCTGTCGGTAAGTTTTTTTTCTCTTTCTTTAAATTTAAATCTGTCTACTTGATGTTATTGTATTCTTTGGGATGTGATGCCTGAATATTTTTTTTGCTGAATATTTTACAGTATTTTCTCTTTTTTAGATTATTTCAGGCTTTTCCCCAAAGAAGATGATTTAAAGCACTATCTGAATCAACAGCATTGGACGTCCAACCTACCTGTCCTAGTAGATGTCCAACGTGGATGGAAGCCCAAACCAAAAAGAGGGGATACAGAGAACATTGCCAGACTTCAAGAAAAGCTAAAATTGCAAACGTGGACAGGCCTAATGATTGTAAATGAACGAGGCAAAGGTGAAGGACTGTGCACAACTCGTGCTTTTAGTAAAGGAGAAGTCATTTGTGACTATCATGGAGTGCTTAGAGAAGGAGCTGAGGCTTGCAAAATACAGGCAACTCTGAACGAGGATGAATGTTATATGTTTTTTTTCTTCATTGGTGAAAAGCAGTGGTGTATTGATGCCAGGGAGGTTCCGTGCAGTTGTCACCCAGACATGCCTTCCACATTTGGGCGAAAAATGAATCATTCTTATAAAAATTACAACGTCAAACCTGTCCTTAAATTTATAATTGATGGTAACACGCCATCAATACTATTTCTGGCTAATTGCGATATCAAACCAGGGACAGCGCTTTTGTTCGATTATGGAGTGAAACCTAATGACTATGGAGAAGGTTCAGATATCCCATGGCTGACAACGTGACATTTAAGGTACCATTACACTCTTCAATATCGTGTGCGATATTGCACAAGCGTCAGGTGTTTCACATCGCACACACTATCCTTAATTGATCGTACGTGCGCTGTTACATGCTATATCGTAGATAAAGCATGCACAATGTTGCGATGCAGCGCTATTCTGTACCATGCTGCGATTCTGCAAATTCAATGCAAAGTATAGGTGAATCGTATGGTTCCATGCTTCAATGCTGCAGCCTGCACGATGGTTAATTACACGACGATCGTGAGATTTGAGGTCAGGATCTCAAATCAAACAAATAATACTGGATAAATAAATATCCAGTTCTACATGCAGACATGCTATACACATCTACTCCCATTCACACTTAAATGATATCACAGCAGACCTCGGTCATATCAGACCTGCCAACTTATACCACTCTAAGTGCCCAGAAAATGTAATGTTATTATTTATATCAGGCGGAGAGCACCAATCAAACCTAGGGTCACAACAAGGTCCATGAAGACAGGGATGCAGTTGAGGAAAAGGAAACACCCAGGGTAATTGGTCAATATACTCATTCACATTGTCCTTGAACAATAAACATTTCTGTTTTAACATATGTATTCCCCTTCTTTCCTTTAAAGAGATTAAGAAGACGGCAGTGATCAGCTCCCAAGAAAGAATGAGGCGTTTCGGAGACTAAAGTTCCGGTCTTGTTAAAGTTTTTGAATTCATGTTTTATTTGTTTCTTTTCTGTTCTAGGTTGTTCTACAATTCCAGGTGAACGGGGCCCTCGAAGCAATGGGAGAAGATTTTCTTTATTATAAACATTTGTACTGTTTGTATTAGTGTTAAAGGGATTCTGTCACCAGGTTTTAGCCATCTCATCTGAGCGCACCATAATGTGGACACAGAGATCTTTATTCCAGTGATGTATCACTTACTAGGCTGCTCAGTGTAGTTTGCATTAAAACACTGTTAAATCATCTGGAGATTATCATTAGAGCACTACTCCAGTAGTCCAGTCATACTTGGGAGCTGCCAAATCTGCAACAGAGAAAACAGTAATTTTATCAAAATGACAGCAAGGAGCTCAGTAAGTGAAACATTGCTGGATCAGGATTTCTATCTCTACATTATGCTGCTGTCAGATGGGATGTCAAAAACCTGGTGACACAGTCCCTTTAATAACTATTTTAAAGCTAAATATAAATAGTCCTATGGCTATGATGAAACAATTCTGACAACTGTTCAAATGGCACAATCATTTACTACCGTCAGGTTTCTGAGCCGTTTAGTCTAATGCTTTGTCAGTATTACTAGAATCCATAATAATTTAAAGGTCAGGTAGCCATAAAAGTGCTCCTGCCAGTCAGAGCAGTGCAGTCCCTGGAAATCGGGCCTAGGGAAGCAGAATATATTACCATCCCTAACAACGGTAAGCATGACCCCCAGCTGTCCAGCAACCCGACATGTAGAACTGCCTATAAAAATGACCATTTGTCCAGTCAGTGCATCACTCTCTGGTGCCCTTTTACACTGGCACACTGCTTTCTGTCTCTCTCTCTCTTTCTCTCTCCGCAGTGCAATGCTCTCTGGTGCTCTTTCACTCTCTCTCCAGTGCACCACTCTCTGACGTGTTCTCTTTCTCCCTACTGCACCGCTCTCTGGCACTCCTCTGTCTTTATAGTGCACTGCTCTCTTTTGTGCTCTCTCAGTCTCCAGTGCATCACTGGCGCTCGCTTTTGATCTCTCCCCATTGCACCACTCTCTCGCATGCTCTCTCTCTGGTGCTCTCTTTCCGTCCAAAGTGCCTTTTTTTGTCTCTGTGCCTTCACGAGCTTCTCAATCTCTGTCTTTGCCCATCTGTGGCTCTCTATCGGTCTCTGTGCCTCTCTGTCCCTCCCTGTGCTTCTATTTACCTTTTGCATCCCTCTATGTGCCTACCTTTGCCCCTTTGCTCCCTTCTTTGCCTCTATGTGCCTCTTAATGACTCTCTCACGAGCACACCTCTTTCTGTAGGTCAAAGGTAAGAAGCACTACTCAAGTTGCAGCAGAGAAGATGAATTGGTAAGTGTTTAACACTTGTGTATTTTTTAAGAATCTTGTTGGTGTAGGATGCTTCCTGAACATTAAAGTGAATGGTCAGGAAACATCTTTAAGCTACAGGATCCTTGAAAAATATGCAAGTTTTTATGGGATGATTTGTCAGGCTATCAACAATCACACAGGGCCACATGCCCGTCAACAGGGCAATAGCCGACTCCACAAGGCCAATGACCCTTTGCAAAGGGCCAGAGGTCCCTTTCCGCAGGGCCATAGGCATTTCCACAGGGCCATAACCCCCTCCAACTCTCTCCACAGGACCACAGGCTACTACCGGGCCACAGGCTTTTCCACAGTGCCACAAGCCCCATCCAGCTCTCTTCACAGGCAATCATGTTGCACTTTTGCAACAAAAGAGTCAATCTTTGTTGCAGTTCGGCAACATTAGAGTCAACCCTGTTGCAGATCGGACACAAAGCTTGAAAATTTAGATGTTTACTGCAGAGGACTTCATAGGCCCCCATCTTACTCCAGAGCCTTCCACAGGCCCCTCCAGCCCGCTCCACAGGCCACAACTCCCTCCAGCTCGCTTTACATCGCCACATGCCCATCTGCGGGGCAACAGACCCCTATGCAGGGTCACAGGCCTTTCCACAGGGCCGCAACCCCTTCAGCTCTCTCCAAAGGACCACTGGCTCCTTCTGCCGGGCCACAAGCCTTTCCACAGGGCCACAATCCCCTCCAACTCTCTACACAGGACAACAGGCTCTCTTTACAGGGCCATAGCTCCCCTCCACAGGGCCAAATGCACTTTCCACACGGCAAAAATCCCCTCCAGCTCTCTCCACAGAGTCACGGGGTTCGTCTGCAGGGCACAAGCCCCTTCATCAAGGCCAAGGGGCCTTTCTACAGGGCCACTGGCCTTTAAATAGGGCCACAACCCCCTCTGGCACTCTCAACAGGGCCACAGGCTCCTTCTACAGGTGTACAGGCATTTACACAGGGCCACAACCACCTTTACCTCTCTCCACATGGCAACAGGGCCCTTTCACTATGCAATAGGCCTTTCCATAAGGCCACAACCCCCTCTCTCTCTCTCAAAAAGGACAGAGGCTCCCTTTACAAGGAAACAGCCCCCTCCACAAGGCCAAAGGCCTTTTTCAAAGGGCCACAGGTCCCTTCCGCAGGGCCATAGGCCTTTCATCAGGGCCACAGCCTCCTCCACCCCACTTTAATCAGTTAAAAGGACTCATTTGAGTGACCATTGGTCAGCTCGAGTAAAGGAACCTGATATAGTATACTGCACTGTTTAATATTCTTTTTTTTCTTTACACAGGTTGAATGCTGGCAAAGAAATGTCACCTATGCCATGCTCCTTTATACCAGTTTTCTTGATTGACATGTTATTTTTGGAGCCAAATGAGAAAATTGGGAAATAGAAAGCTCCCCCCTCCTTCCAATTAGTGGATCCGGTCAGGTGCTCAGTGGCGGTAGGCCACCGCCTGAAAGCCAAACATGAAAAAAGGAATGCTGGCACCGGTTTCCATATGATGAATTTTACTTTATTCCATGAAGATCAATACATTAAAAAGAAGGCATCTTTACAGGCAATCCGCCCCATCATGTCATTTTTGGTTTAAGCCTAATTTCTTTCAATAACTAAAATGGAATAAATGTGTCACTTTTTTGCCTATACTAATAGTTGTGGGGTATTATGACATCACAATAGAATTAATACTTACCCTTTCCGATGCCTTTTAGGGCTATCCGGTGCAGAACCAAGGCCAAATACCAACCGACAGGACCTTCCTGTGACATCATGGAAGGTCCTGTCGCTCAGCACGTGGCCTTGGCTCTGCACCGGATAGACCGAAAAGGCGCCTGAAAGGGTAAGTATTAATTCTTTATTATTTTTAATACATCTGGATTTATTTAATTTTGATTTCGTACTGTATAGTAATACATTACAAAATGAAATGGGGGCTGGCAGACATGTCACAAAGGGGAGGAGGAACAGGATTCTTCTTCCTCCTCTGTGACATCACTTCTCCTCCGGACCGGGTGGTGTGTGAACACAGCCTCAGGCTGCGTGCCCACGTAGCGATTTACAAGCGTATATGTTGCGTAATTTACGCAGCGGAAACGCTTGTGAAACACTTGGTAATCTGCACCCCATGGTACTCAGTGGCATTCCGCAATGTTAATGCCCATGCTGTAGATTTTTCCGCAGCGTTTCTGCTGCGCTTAAAAATCCTTTCCACAGGGCCACAACACCTTCAGCTCTCTCCACAGGACCACAGGCTCCTACCCGGCCACATGCCTTTCCACAGTGCTACAAGTCCCTCCAGCTCTCTCCACAGGCAATCATGTTGCATGTTGTTTACCGCAAAAGGACTTCATAGGCCCAAATCTTACTTTAGACCCTTCCACAGGCCCCTCAAGCCCGCTCCACATGGCCATTTCCGCAGGCCACAACTCCCTCCAGCTCTCTTTACATCGCCACATGCCCCTCTGCGGGGCCACAGACCCCTATACAGGGTCACAAGCCATTCCACAGGGCCACAATCCCCTCCAACTCTTCTCCACAGGACAACAAGCTCTCTTTACCGGGCCATAGCTCCCCTCCACATGCACTTTCTGCATGGACACAGCCCCCTTTAGCTCTCTCCACAGAGACACAAAGCCCGTCTGCAGGGCACAAGCCCCCTCTTCAAGGCCAAAAGGCTTTTCTACATGGCCATAGTCATTTCCATAGGGCACGAGCCCCTCCAGCTCTCTCCACAGGGCAACGGACCCCTATACAGGGTCACAGGCCTTTCCCCAGGGCCACAACACCTTCAGCTCTCTCCACAGGACCACAGGCTCCTACTGGGCCACAGGCCTTTCCACAGTGCCACAAGCCCCTCCAGCTCTCTCCACAGGCAATCATGTTGCATGTTGTTTACTGCAAAGGACTTCATAGGCCCAAATCTTACTCCATAGCCTTCCACAGGCCTTTCCAGCCCGCTCCACATGGCCTTTTCCTCAGGCCACAACTCCCTCCAGCTCTCTTTACATCGCCACATGCCCCTCTGCGGGGCCACAGACCCCTATACAGGGTCACAGGCCTTTCCACAGGGCTTCAACCCCTTCAGCTGTCTCCACAGGACCACAGACTTTTCCACAGCCCACAACTCCTTCCAGCTCTCACCACAGGGCCACAGCCCTTTCCACAAGGCTAAAGGGCCTATCCATAGGGCCACAGACCTTTCCACAGGGCCACAACACCCTCCAGCTCTCTCCACAGGACAAGAAGCTCTCTTTACAGGGCCATAGCTCACCTCCACAGGGCCAAATGCACTTTCCACACGGCCACAACTCCCAACAGCTCACTCCACAGAGTCACAAGGCCCGTCTGCAGGGCACAAGCGCCCTCTTCAAGGCCAAAAGGCCTTTCTACATGGCCATAGTCATTTCCATAGGGCAAGAGCCCCTCCAGCTCTCTCCACAGGGCAACGGACCCCTATACAGGGTCACAGGCCTTTCCCCAGGGCCACAATCCCCTCCAACTCTTCTCCACACGACAACAAGCTCTCTTTACCGGGCCATAGCTCCCCTCCACAGGGCCAAATGCACTTTCTGCATGGCCACAGCCCCCTTTAGCTCTCCACAGAGACACAAGGCCCGTCTGCAGGGCACAAGCCCCCTCTTCAAGGCCAAAAGGCCTTTCTACATGGCCATAGTCATTTCCATAGGGCACAAGCCCCTCCAGCTCTCTCCACAGGGCAACGGACCCCTATACAGGGTCACAGGCCTTTCCACAGGGCCACAACACTTTCAGCTCTCTTCACAGGACCACAGGCTCCTACTGGGCCACAGGCCTTTCCACAGTGCCACAACCCCCTCCAGCTCTCTACACAGAGTCATGGGGCCCGTCTGCAGGGCACAAGCCCCTTCATCAAGGCCAAGGGGCCTTTCTACAGGGCCACTGGCCTTTAAATAGTGCCACAGCCTCCTCTGGCTCTCTCAAGAGGGCCACAGGCTCCTTCTACAGGGCAAGGGCCCCCTCCACAAGGCCAAAGGCCCTTTGCAAAGAGCCATAGGTCCATTCCACAGGGCCATAGTCATTTCCATAGGGCCATAACCCCCTCAAGCTCTCTCCACTGAAAAACAGGCTCCTTCTACAGGTTTACAGGCATTTATACAGGGCCACAACCGCCTTCACCTCTCTCCACAGGGCCCTTTCACCTCTCTCCACAGGGCCCTTTCACTGTGTCATAGGCTTTTCCATAAGGCCACAACCCCCTCTGTCTCTCTCAAAAAGGACAGAGGCTCCCTTTACAAGGCCACAGCCCCCTCCACAAGTCCAAAGGCCTTTTTCAAAGGGCCACATGTCCCTTCCACAGAGCCATAGGCATTTCCCCAAGGCAATAACCCCCTCCAGCTCTCTCCACAGGCTCCTTCTACAAGGCTACAACCCTTTTCAGCTCTTTCATCAGGGCCACAGCCTCCTCCACCCCCCTTTAGTCAGTTAAAAGGACTCATTTGAGTGACCTATTGACCATTGGTCAGCTCGAGTAAAGGAACCTGATATAGTATACTGCACTGTTTAATATTCTTTTTTTCTTTACACAGGTTGAATGCTTGCAAAGAAATGTCACCTATGCCATGCTCCTTTATACCAGTTTTCTTGATTGACATGTTATTTTTGGAGCCAAATGAGAAAATTGGGAAATGGAAAGCTCCCCCCTCCTTCCAATCAGTGGATCCGGTCAGGTGCTCAGTGGCGGTAGGCCACCGCCTGAAAGCCAAACATGAAAAAAGGAATGCTGGCACCGGTTTCCATATGATGAATTTTACTTTATTCCATGAAGATCAATACATTAAAAAGAAGGCATTTTTACAGGCAATCCGCCCCATCATGTCATTTTTGGTTTAAGCCTAATTTCTTTCAATAAATAAAATGGAATAAATGTGTCACTTTTTTGCCTCTACTAATAGTTGTGGGGTATTATGACATCACAATAGAATTAATACTTACCCTTTCCGATGCCTTTTAGGGCTATCCGGTGCAGAACCAAGGCCAAATACCAACCGACAGGACCTTCCTGTAACATCATGGAAGGTCCTGTCGCTCAGGACGTGGCCTTGGCTCTGCACCGGATAGACCGAAAAGCGTCTGAAAGGGTAAGTATTAATTCTTTATTATTTTTAATACATCTTGATTTATTTAATTTTGATTTCGTACTGTATAGTAATATATTACAAAATGAAAGGGGGGCTGGCAGACATGTCACAAAGGGGAGGAGGAGCAGGATTCTTCATCCTCCTCTGTGACATCACTTCTCCTCCGGGCCGGAAAAAAGCGTGGTGTGTGAACACAGCCTCAGGCTGCGTGCCCACCTAGCGATTTACAAGCGTATATGTTGCGTAATTTACGCAGCAGAAACGCTTGTGAAACACTTGTTAATCCGCACCACATGGTACTTAGTGGCATTCCGCAATGTTAATGCCCATGCTGCGGATTTTTCCGCAGCGTTTCTGCTGCGCTTAAAAATCCTTTCCACAGGGCCTCAACCCCTTCAGCTGTCTCCACAGGACCACAGGCTTTTCCACAGCCACAACTCCTTCCAGCTCTCACCACACGGCCAAAGCCCCTTCCACAAGGCTAAAGGGCCTATCCATAGGGCCACAGACCTTTCCACAGGGCAACAACACCCTCCAGCTCTCTCCACAGGAAAAGAAGCTCTCTTTACAGGGCCATAGCTCACCTCCACAGGGCCAAATGCACTTTCCACACGGCCACAACTCCCAACAGCTCTCTCCACAGGACCACTGGCTCCTTCTGCCGGGCCACAAGCCTTTCCACAGGCCACAATCCCCTCCAATTCCACAGGACAACAGGCTCTCTTTACAGGGCCATAGCTCCCCTCCACAGGGCCAAATGCACTTTCCACATGGCCACAACCCCCTCCAGCTCTCTACACAGAGTCATGGGGCCCGTCTGCAGGGCACAAGCCCCTTCATCAAGGCCAAGGGGCCTTTCTACAGGGCCACTGGCCTTTAAATAGTGCCACAACCTCCTCTGGCTCTCTCAAGAGGGCCACAGGCTCCTTCTACAGGGCAAGGGCCCCCTCCACAAGGCCAAAGGCCCTTTGCAAAGGGCCATAGGTCCATTCCACAGGGTCATAGTCATTTCCATAGGGCCATAACCCCCCTCAAGCTCTCTCCACAGAACCGCAGGCTCTTTCTACAGGTTTACAGGCATATACACAGGGCCACATCCGCCTTCACCTCTCTCCACAAGGCGACAGGGCCCTTTCACTGTGTCATAGGCCTTTCCATAAGGCCACAACCCCCTCTGTCTCTCTTAAAAAGGACAGAGGCTCCCTTTACAAGGCAACAGCCCCCTCCACAAGGCCAAAGGCCTTTTTCAAAGGGCCACAGGTCCCTTTCGCAGGGCCATAGGCATTTCCCCAAGGCAATAACCCCCTCCAGCTCTCTCCACAGGACCACAGGCTCCTTCTACAAGACTACAACCCCTTTGAGCTCTTTCATCAGGGCCACAGCCTCCTCCGCCCCCTTTTAATCAGTTAAAAGGGCTCAATTGAGTGACCACAACACCTTCAGCTCTCTCCACAGGACCACAGGCTCCTACTGAGCCACAGGACTTTCCACAGTGCCACAAGCCCCTCTAGCTCTCTCCACAGGCAATCATGTTGCATGTTTTTTAGTGCAAAGGACTTCATAGGCCCAAATCTTACTCCAGAGCCTTCCACAGGCCCCTCCAGCCGGCTCCACATGGCCTTTTCCTCAGGCCACAACTCCCTCCAGCTCTCTTTACATCGCCACATGCCCCTCTGCGGGGCTACAGACCCCTATACAGGGTCACAGGCCTTTCCACAGGGCCTCAACCCCTTCAGCTCTCTCCACAGGACCACAGGCTTTTCCACAGCCCACAACTCCTTCCAGCTCTCACCACAGGGCCACAGCCCCTTCCACAAGGCTAAAGGGCCTATCCATAGGGCCACAGACCTTTCCACAGGGCCACAACACGCTCCAGCTCTCTCCACAGGACAAGAAGCTCTCTTTACAGGGCCATAGCTCACCTCCACAGGGCCAAATTCACTTTCCACACGGCCACAACTCCCAACAGCCCTCTCCACAGAGTCACAGGGCCCGTCTGCAGGGCACAAGCCCCTCTTCAAGGCCAAAAGGCCTTTCTACATGGCCATAGTCATTCCCATAGGGCACGAGCACCTCCAGCTCTCTCCACAGGGCAACGGACCCCTGTACAGGGTCACAGTCCTTTCCACAGGGCCACAACAGCTTCAGCTCTCTCCACAGGCAATCATGTTGCATGTTGTTTACTGCAGAGGACTTCATAGGCCCAAACCTTACTCCAGAGCCTTCCACAGGCCCCTCCAGCCCGCTCCACATTGCCTTTTCCTCAGGCCACAACTCCCTCCAGCTCTCTTTACATCGCCACATGCCCCTCTGTGGGGCCACAGACCCCTATACAGGGTCACATGCCTTTCCACAGGGCCTCAACCCCTTCAGCTCTCTCCACAGGACCACTGCCTCCTTCTGCCGGGCTACAAGCCTTTCAACAGGGCCACAATCCCCTCCAACTCTTCTCCACAGGACAACAAGCTCTCTTTACAGGGCCATAGCTCCCCTCCACAGGGCCAAATGCACTTTCTGCATGGCCACAGCCCCCTTTAGCTCTCTCCACAGAGACACAAGGCCCGTCTGCAGGGCACAAGCCCCCTCTTCAAGGCCAAAAGGCCTTTCTACATGGCCATAGTCATTTCCATAGGGCACAAGCCCCTCCAGCTCTCTCCACAGGGCAACGGACCCCTATACAGGGTCACAGGTCTTTCCACAGGGCCACAACACTTTCAGCTCTCTCCACAGGACCACAGGCTCCTACTGGGCCACAGGCCTTTCCACAGTGCCACAAGCCCCTCCAGCTCTCTCCACAGGCAATCATGTTGCATGTTGTTTACTGCAAAGGACTTCATAGGCCCAAATCTTACTCCAGAGCCTTCCACAGGCCTTTCCAGCCCACTCCACATGGCCTTTTCCTCATCCCACAACTCCCTCCAGCTCTCTTTACATCGCCACATGCCCCTCTGCGGGGCCACAGTCCCCTTTACAGAGTCACAGGCCTTTCCACAGGGCCTCAACCCCTTCAGCTGTCTCCACAGGACCACAGGCTTTTCCACAGCCCACAACTCCTTCCACCTCTCACCACAGGGCCACAGCCCCTTCCACAAGGCCAAAGGGCCTATCCATAGGGCCACAAACCTTTCCACATGGCCACAACATCCTCCAGCTCTCTCCACAGGACAAGAAGCTCTCTTTACAGGGCCATAGCTCACCTCCACAGTGCCAAATGCACTTTCCACACAGCCACAATTCCCAACAGCCCTCTCCACAGAGTCACAGGGCCCGTCTGCAGGGCACAAGCCCCCTCTTCAAAGCCAAAAGGCCTTTCTGCATGGCCATAGTCATTTCCATAGGGCACGAGCCCTTCAAGCTCTCTCCACAGGGCAACGGACCCCTATACAGGGTCACAGGCCTTTCCACAGGGCGACAACACCTTCAGCTCTCTCCACAGGACCACAGGCTCCTACCCGGCGACAGGCTTTTCCACAGTGCTACAAGTCCCTCTAGCTCTCTCCACAGGCAATCATGTTGCATGTTGTTTACCGAAAAAAGGACTTCATAGGCCCAAATCTTACTTCAGACCCTTCCACAGGCCCCTCCAGCCCGCTCCACATGGCCTTTTCCGCAGGCCACAACTCCCTCCAGCTCTCTTTACATCGCCACATGCCCCTCTGCGGGGCCACAGACCCCTATACAGGGTCACAGGCCTTTCCACAGGGCCTCAACCCCTTCAGCTCTCTCCACAGGACCACTGGCTCCTTCTGCCGGGCCACAAGCATTTCCACAGGGCCACAATCCCCTCCAACTCTTCTCCACAGGACAACAAGCTCTCTTTACAGAGCCATAGCTCCCCTCCACAGGGCCAAATGCACTTTCTGCACGGCTACAGCCCCCTTTAGCTCTCTCCACAGAGACACAGGGCCCTTCTGCAGGACACAAGCCCCCTCTTCAAGGCCAAAAGGCCTTTCTACATGGCCATAGTCATTTCCATAGGGCACAAGCCCCTCCAGCTCTCTCCACAGGGCAACGGACCCCTATACAGGGTCACAGGTCTTTCCACAGGGCCACAACACTTTCAGCTCTCTCCACAGGACCACAGGCTCCTACTGGGCCACAGGCCTTTCCACAGTGCCACAAGCCCCTCCAGCTCTCTCCACAGGCAATCATGTTGCATGTTGTTTACTGCAAAGGACTTCATAGGCCCAAATCTTACTCCAGAGCCTTCCACAGGCCTTTCCAGCCCACTCCACATGGCCTTTTCCTCATCCCACAACTCCCTCCAGCTCTCTTTACATCGCCACATGCCCCTCTGCGGGGCCACAGTCCCCTTTACAGAGTCACAGGCCTTTCCACAGGGCCTCAACCCCTTCAGCTGTCTCCACAGGACCACAGGCTTTTCCACAGCCCACAACTCCTTCCACCTCTCACCACAGGGCCACAGCCCCTTCCACAAGGCCAAAGGGCCTATCCATAGGGCCACAAACCTTTCCACATGGCCACAACATCCTCCAGCTCTCTCCACAGGACAAGAAGCTCTCTTTACAGGGCCATAGCTCACCTCCACAGTGCCAAATGCACTTTCCACACAGCCACAATTCCCAACAGCCCTCTCCACAGAGTCACAGGGCCCGTCTGCAGGGCACAAGCCCCCTCTTCAAAGCCAAAAGGCCTTTCTGCATGGCCATAGTCATTTCCATAGGGCACGAGCCCTTCAAGCTCTCTCCACAGGGCAACGGACCCCTATACAGGGTCACAGGCCTTTCCACAGGGCGACAACACCTTCAGCTCTCTCCACAGGACCACAGGCTCCTACCCGGCGACAGGCTTTTCCACAGTGCTACAAGTCCCTCTAGCTCTCTCCACAGGCAATCATGTTGCATGTTGTTTACCGAAAAAAGGACTTC